>NC_056711.1:72186-334686 GCF_018831695.1 Puntigrus tetrazona | reverse complement strand
AAGCACAGACACGGAGAAACAGAAATCAACTTTTATCTCTGCAAGCGCCGCGTCTGATGATACTTGGCATTTGGTGGGGCTTTTTATGCGAAGCACACTACCGGCAGAATAAGAGCCCCTGGAGTCAGTAAAGCGCTCGGCTCAATGGTGAGATACTGATCTCTGTAGCTCTGGTTCCCGGTCACACCTACTGGAAGCAGCGGCTTTAGGGAACGCTCCACAATCTGGGCTGCCAGCATCTCATCACTTCACCAGCTCCTGTGAGTTCAGGGCAAAGCTTGCAGAGAGTCGTCACGTGATGACAAGGCACACTTTAAAGCTATTCGCCCCTGAAGTTTACACTTCTTTACTGAACACAGAAAAAGTACATCAAACACCGTTTTCATGTTCCGGCTAAAAACATATTTCACCAATGTGCTAATATTTCCATGTTTTTAGTGTGTTAATATATTAAGAATTTTATTAGTGCTGTCAAACAATTATGTGTGCGTACAATATATATATATATATATATATATATATATATATATATATATATATATTTTTTTTTTTTTTTTTTATATATATATATATTAATATTATTAATATGTTTTAGACAGTTTGAAATGTTTTTCAGAAATCTCTGACCAATAAATAAAAAAAAAACAAGAACATTGTTTAATAGAAATGTATTAATTATTATTAATTATTAATGTATTATAAAAGTATTAATGACTCAAAAATCCTGATGTAAATCCACTGGATAAAAAGACATTAAACAGAACTAGGGCAATCTGTCGAAAATAATTATATAAAACATTTTACAGACATGCAAATTAAACATTTTTCCATAATCGACTAGTCAACTAGGCTATCTTAAAGAAGTTTTGCATAATTAGGTTGAATTAGGGTCAAAGTCATTTATAGGTTTACATTTTAATTCACAGCACAAACTGGAAAAAAAGTAGCCAAGATCTCCGATTAGATTTCCAGAGAATGCATGACCTGATGAAAACGCTTAACTTTCATCGCATTGAAGCATCTGACATTAATGCAAAATGTGTGTCTAAATATTTATACGTTTATCCTATTTGTTTTCATAAAACCACAGTTTTAACAAAAAAAAAAAAAACAGAGTCGTGTGGTTTATGAATAATAACAGGAACACCGCTCACAGCAGGCGATCAAGTGACGGTCTTGAAATTCACTTTTGAAGGTGGTGAATCAGTTCTGAAAGCATTGCTCTGATTACTGTAGCAGTGGTGCATTAAAAGGGATGAACGCACCTTGAGTGAGAGAGTGAAGATTACTGTGCTGACAGTCTAACAGCAAGCTCAAGCACAGCATGCTGTCAGCACAATAAAATCCTCCCAGACAGATATCAGAGAACAGCCAGGCACACACAAGAAATAAAACACACTTTTTTTTTGTGCATGCATTACATGTTCACTTATGCACTTAACGGTGCGTGCAAATATTCTCTTTATTTTCCTTAACATTCAAAGCCTAAAAAGCCCTTCAAAACTGCAGCCGTGGTTCACATTCGGACGCACACTCCCAGGTTGCATTTCACAAGTCAGCGTAAATTAAAAAAAGTCCCTCATCTCGAAAACCGATCATGTAGCAGAAAACTTTTGAGGGTGACACTTGCTGCATTTTTACGCCGTAGAATTATACACTCCGTTCTCCGTTAAACAAGATCAGCATCCCCAAATATAATCAAACCCAAAGCACGCTGCACTCATCTGATTGTGTTGCAGCGACGGGTACGTAATGCAGGCTTACTCTAATATAGCATCTCCCTACGGGACACACGGCCCGTTTTCTGATACCCCACTGTAGTCCTTCCTAGAAAAAGCTCCATGTGCCAGTCTGATCACTCGCGCTCAGATTAACAGGCATCAGGACTCATGCCGTCTCCAGCCCTACTGGGAAGATTGTACGTACGAGCCTGGAAGTGCTAATTACCATGTGATGTGCATCTTTAAGGCTGAACAGTTTTTTTTTCTTTCTTTTTACACTGACTGACTAAAACACAGAAACCCTTTTAGCGTTTATGCAACAAAACGAAGAGCAAAATATAACCGTTAATGATGTAAATTATGCTTTATGTTCTTTATTAATCTTGTGCGGGCAGAGAATTAAATGTAACAAAAAGAAGCGACTTAAGATCAACTGTTAATAGTGCATTAGACTAATGTTGAAAAGAGGTTTCATTTAAAAGAATTAAGTACTTTTATTTAAAAAAAAAAAAAAAAATTGATGTATATATATACATTATAATTATTTTAAATATTGAGAAAATCACATTTAAAGTTGTCCAAATGAAGTTCTTTTCAATGCATATTACTAATCAAAAATTAAGGTTTATAATATCTATGGTAGTACATTCTCAAAATGTCTTCATGGGACATGATCTTTGCTTAATGTTCTAATGAAAGAAAACATGATCGTTTTGATGCATTTAGTGTATTTTTGGCCTTTGCTACAAATATAACCCAGCAACTTAAGACTTAATATATTAAAAAATATTTCAAATACATAAATATATAATATATTAATATATAAAATAATTCAATATATAAAAATAACAATACTTATTCTGAAATATATGCATGCATGGGTTTATATAGACACAAATACACACGGTACACGCACATTATGTAAAAAATACTTTTTATTTTGGGTCACGATTAATCACTTGACAGCATTAGTTTTGACACATTTGTATATACCCGAAGGTATTTAATCCACATTTCAAACTGTCAGAAAATGGGACATCTCGTCTTTGACCCTAGTACAAAAGATTTCAAAGAAATGCTGTTCTTTTAACTTCCAATGAGAAAGCAATTTCTTCAGAACATCCATCCATCCATCCATCCATCCAACTTTTGAACGATACTACACATATCTTAGAAAGATTAAAACCCAATTGTGAATAAATTCCAAGTTCCGGTGGCAAGATAAGACCATCACAACTCTGTATATTTCCATTACCTCACAAAACCATTTAGACTGTGGCGCTTCCTCAGTTCCTCTGCAATTAAGCAGCCTGGGAACACTTGAAAATGGTAATGAAGTCCTTCTCGATAGATCAGCCTCTCATGGAGAAAACCGGGAGCCATGTGTCCTTTAAAAGAGATCTAGACCAGCGTCCATCCGTGTGGAGCTGACACGGTATCATTTTGTCCCCTTTAATTCCAGCGTTAGCAATCACTCATGCGTTCTGCTGCCATTAAACGATCAGGCGCCGCTAGCGAGTGTTCACGCCACAAATTGAGCTCAGATCAATACTGTTTGAGTCGACGTGAAAATGTGTGCGAGCGTATCATCATCACAAGGGATATTGGGTTTATAAAATGGCTTTATTGAGCCACATTTGGCAATGAGCTACTAAGTTTAACCATAATAGCCAGACAGATAGATAGATCTCTCTCTAGACCCAAAAATAAATGAGAGCTGCTATACAGACTAAAAGCAGAGCAGTCTCAAATGCGTTTCATCTGGCTAGGTGGATAAAAGGGAAGCTGGCATGCAGAATATAAAAGATAGAGGCTATCCTGTCCTTGAGTGTGACGTTAAGAGGCAGAGATCCTGAAAAAACTCTTTAGATCTGAAGTGATGGCCTTGAATCAGAGTGGCATCGGTATTAATATTTCATGGCATGAGCTGTGTGCTCCACAAAGTCAGGAGTAGTGCACGTCTAGCGAATACTCTCAAAACTTCATTCACAAAATCACTTTGGAGACGTTAACCACCGTTTGCAATTAAAAAGTAATGCAAAGTATTACAGGTTTCATATGGTGAAATGCTTTTCCTTTGGAGGCTCGACAATAGGAACGCTTTGCTGACCCAGGGCGAGCGTTTCTTTTTTTGGGGGGGGAAGCAAAAGCAGATGTATTAAATTGTGCTGATAATATAATATTATTTTGAATGCAAGCGTATGAACACAGCGGTATGTAGCGCATAAAATCTGACCTTTTACTGCACGTTGTTATTCACCTCATTGTTTTTTTATGATGATGCGTTTTTGCGCGCGAACCGCGTTTACGTTGGAGATATTAGCACGCAATATTCACATTTGCGCCCTTTGTTTAGTCACGAAGCGTTAAACGTTGGAGATATTAGCACGCAATATTCATCCCGGCGTGCATGACAGCAATGACAGAATTTATTGTGTTTGCTTGCTCTGCACACTTCTTTTTATATATAGTATATTTTACAACATATATGAAAAATATTATATTAGGTGGTTTCTCCTACTTTTCTTCAGAGATATTTAGTGCCGGTGATGATTTTTGGTCTATTTGATATGTTAGATGGAAACAGTGCTTTATTTGCAATTGTTTTATGTGATATACAAGTTTTTGCGCATATTTAAATTTGTATCTTTGGATAGCTACTCTTAAATCAATGTAATGCATCCTTGTTACATAAAAGTATTAACCCATTTAAAAAAAACTTAATGAAGCCAATATTGAACATTACTGTATATATCTGTAATACGTTTGTATTATTTAAATACCAGCATTAGCTATTAGAGCCCTATGAAAAAGCCCTGTTTTATTTTTTTCCCCAAATTCCTAAAACTCCTTTTTAATAGTTTAATAATCAAACTATTTCATATTTATTATTTTATTGTTTCCAAATTCTATGTTTTATCATGTCCAATTATTTGAATGCATAAAACAACTTAATTTATTTAATGGTCTGAAAGTAGTTATGAATTTCTCCCCCTGAGAAATTCTGTGTGCAGAACGTGTAGGATTCATATTTAAACTTTTGCAGATTAATATTTACAGATACTAGTCCATATCGTAATTTGCTTTAAGTGTATATTCCATGACGTTCCACATTAAACTGTGAATTCCGGGATTCCATCCGCGTTTTCCACATTATTATCATAGGGCCCTAAAACTATTGAAAAACCTGTATTAAATCAAACACCACTACTGAAGTAATGCAGTGTTTTAAAAGACTAGGTTTGGGAATTATACAAAAAAAAAAAAAAAGCTTCCAAGTTCTAAAAACCTAGAAAAGCAAGGATTTCAGCATTAAAATGTCTACTCAGAAATATCACTGTGTCAAACCCACCACGTTCTCTTACTGAGAGGCTCGGTTTCTAGGGCTGGGGGGGTTAAGAGTCCTCTTTTTGATAAACTGTCACATTGTAACTGTCTGTCCGCTGCACTGATCAACTGGGATCTGAGTGGACAGCCCCCTCGGTCCATAAACAGCACAAGCTGCTGACGGTGCAGACTGGGGCAGTTCATTTAAAACAAAAGGCCTGTTGTCTCTGCGCTGGACCTACATTTGACTGCATGGAGGAGTAGCCCGCTCGCCCGCTGTGGACTAGCCCTAGCCCATATGAAACAACTGCACTGCTCTTCATTTCAAATGGATGACACTATAAAGATGTGGTGTCGCTGATCTGAGGTCAACCACAGCAATAACTTCAGGTCACAAAGCATGGCATCATGCATCATGCTAATTCTAAACAAGCTACTATAAAAAAACGATTAATTACTGATAATAGCCCCTGTAGGACATTACATGCAAAGCTAACTATATGACTTTTATTCCCTGTGCGATGCTTCCCATTTTTCATTTTTATAGGTGACGTAAAATGGAAAACTTTTTTTCACCTTTGCATAGTAGAGTAATAAGAGTGCATGGAAGTGGCAGTCTCGAACACCATTGTCTCCTCCTCCTCATGCAAATCTCGTGAATTAAAAAAAGACCCCAGAGCATAACGCAGACTGTGGCGTAACAGTCGGGATCACTAATTGTTACGCCCCCAACATTTGCATAATGCATGTTCTAGGCCTGCCAAGCTATCAGAAGTTCAGCTTTATTTTATTAACAGTATAATTACCCGACAATATACCTGTGATAGAAAGTATTCAAATATATGTTCTTGGTTACAGCTAATATGGTTAAAGTACCTCAACTTGTGTGAAAACTACTTGAACTTCAATTCATCATGTGTCTTTCCCATTAGAATCTGTGATTTTTAGTGGTTTTATTTAGTATAATTAAATGTAAAATATACAATGTGTAACAGCAAATTTCAATCAGTAAAATCGGTAGAATTTTGCTACCGTATTTATTTTTACAGTAAAGTCCTGCCGACTGTTTTTTTTACCGTCAGTTTCACGCAGTTCAGTCTTGTACGAGAAAAACAGCTCTGAAATGATGCGACTTAAAAAGACGCCAAGTCAACAGAAATGATCAGGGGTGCGTTTACAGTAATCGATGCGTTTCGGCTTATGGAAATGTGCAAGTCTGCACTACGGCCATTCGAATATCATCCGCCGCACATAAATCTCACTCTTCCTGCCCTGTTAGAGAGATTGATCGTCAACATTGATCTTTTGTCTCCCTATTTTGGTTGATTTATGAGATTGTGAACAGGAGAGTCCTTCCATGGAGAGACATGCTGTTTGCGGTTCCTTTAGCCTATGTGCTGAACAGTTGGAGCTGCCACTACAAACCTCTCCGCTGAACCCATCCAGCCCCTCCTCCACCACTCTGAGCCTGCGTGTGTGTGTGTGTGTGTGTGTGTGTGTGAGAAGGAAGACCTGGCAACGAAAAGAGCTGAACAGTGGCAGCTTGGGAGAATGACTTCAGAGCAGGTTGATATCAGCGCAAGTCATCGCACATGCATACGGCAGAGTCATTTCAGGCTGTTCGGAGCCTGCAGGGGTACAAGGCTCGCCTTCAGCTCGTACTAACATGGATAAATGTAATAAATGACATGAAGTGATTATCACAGCACCATGGGAAAAGATGCTTCTAAATACCTTTTGCAGTTTGAATCAGCATACGCCCTGGAAAGGATAGCATAGCGTCTTCAGAGAGAGACCTTAGAAACAAATCTGGAGATGAATAACCGAAGCTGAGCATAGGAAATATAAACAGCTCCATGCTTATGGATTTTTACACACAATTGGGTGCGTGTGGTTTGTGTACATTAAAATAAAACCACAAAGTCAGGTGAGACTGTGCTGGAATGCTCAAAAAGCCTGTGTGTGTGTGTGTGTGTGTGTGTGTGTGTGTGTGTGTTTAAACTGACAGTAATGCTCTACAGCAGAGGCTCTCAATGGGTGGGTCACAGATCTGTTCTGATAAGGTCGTGAGCACAAGAAGAAAAAACCATGCTAAATGCTAATAATAAAATAGAACTGGGAAAAGCAAATAAATAACATTATTAAATCTGAAATGGAGAAAATATAGGCTATCAGTGAACATTTGGTGTGGATCAAAATCTTTGATCAAAGTCCCAAAACAACACACCCTCTTGGGACGACTTGGATGAACTTTTTTGATTCACTTCAAATGTTGAACGCTGCATTTCAAACATTTTATTGTCTTCTAAATCAAATTTCCATTTTTTTTTTTTTTTACACAAAAATTCATCGAGCCAAATTAGATGATGTTCTATCAAAAAAGGACAAACATAAATACATTTGAAAATAGACTTGAATTTAGGCATCAAAACATTATAAACATAACTTGAATTTGCGTTTTTCATGCCAAGATTCGCAAACTATTACAAATAAAAAGGGATCCATTTACATTTTTTTTTGGCACTGTCAAAAAAATAAGTAACAGACACGGTAGCAATATATCTGTATATAGCAAATAATCTAACACACAAACACGATTATTTTTACTAAATTTTAAGTAAATGTCTGATGGAAAGGAAGTGTGACATCATTCTCAAAACCATGATCACAACTACGAAGTAAAAATACAAACTCTCAGGCTCAAGGCTATATTTAATACAGGTTCACTTGCAATGCAAAAAACCATGGTTACTGTCAAATACGGTTTCGCCAAGGGTGCTGAAAGAATGAAACCACCAAAATTCAACTAAGCCAACAAAAATAGTATGTGAAATACTCAACGGCACAGTTACTCGGGGGTAAAATCAACATTTAAGTTCATATTTCCTTCCATCAGCTCCTTCAGTTGGCTATTCTTTCCAAAAGACCTCATAGTGGAGGTTCATAACCCCACAATCATCCTCAAAAAAAATGACAGACGTACCGATGAAGATGTCAGCAAGCTCAGATATCTAAAAGTGCATCATTACAAAATCAGATCAACTACAATCCTTTCAAACCATTTCTAAAGACTCCAGAGCCATTCTTACAGGTCTACGAACACAGCACATGTATGTTCAAATCGATTTGCCACGGTAGCCTGGCAAGTGCGTTTCCATGGAAACAAGCCCATAGCCTATTCCACAGACGTGTGTCTATGGTAGCACTTGGTTTGAACAAAATTGGAAATGGAAATGGTATGACCCATGTCATGTGCGGTGAAACAAAAGCACATCTCCATGGGCTAATCCAGGGGAAGAAAATCTTTATTTCAGTTACCCACGATGCCTCACTCTGCTCGCTGGAAATAGATTGAAGATGTAGAGTATTCACCAAGCAAGCCTAGTGTGATCTTTGCATTCAGGATCAGTCAATAGTACTTTCATCCTCGTGTGTAACATCACGTTTCGACCTGCAGAAGATCCCTGTTCCACTCTGCTGGTCTGGTGCCTTCATCTGGTCAACCCCAACCATTTAACATCGACCCAATGCTAAAATCATCACGCATCAGCTTCGCCATGTCACAAAAACGATTATGTCATTGCTCCGAAACATCCGCTGCAAAACAGTAACTGATGATTCAACAAACAACTTAACGCATTTATCTAGGCAAAGGGATTTCATATAAGAGGTTCTCGGACCATTTTGGGTTCCACAAAAAACCTTCCGGTGAACAGTTCCTAAAGAACACAACAAGAAAACTTTTATGCGTGTTCAATGTTCTTCATCAAGGCACCATAGACGATAACAAAAAAAAAACATTTGCACGAGTGCATGTTGCTAAGCGCAAGAGTAATTTCTTCAGAAATCAGTTTGCTCCACTCATAGTGCATGGCTCACCTCCCAATCCTCTTTCCTTCCCGCCCGAGTGACTTTGACTGTTCAATACTAGCACTTGGCTATCGATCCAAAGCTAAAAATATCTGCAACGCCATTTCATCAAGTCACCAACCTCCAATAAACAACAACCAAAAGCCGCCTCTTTTCAAATTCATTTAAAACATGTCACCAGTTATCAGCCTTGAACCCATGCGCTCTGATCCACATCATGAATCAAGAATGATGGGCATGTTCACCTCCCAACCCATTCTTTTCTGCCAGAGTGACTTCATCTGGTCAGCTGCAAAGACATGTTCTGCTGCATGCAAATACAGATTCTACGTCAACCAGACCACACACCATGTCTACTGAAAACACTTCGCTTTTAAATGATCCACAGTCTGGAAGTCAGTCAGACCACCAAACACGTGACGTGTATTTCAGATGCGCTGCACATTATGAACAAAGCATGTTCAGCATTCGTCCAATTTCATCAAGTCATCGCCACGTCAACATCCAATGCACAATAATAAAAAGCATGAGCTCATCTTGCATGCAAATCCAAAGACTTGCTCTGCTGCGTGCAAATACAGGTTCCAAAACAACACATTAAATGACCTCAAACTAGTACTTTCGCACCCATCTAAAAGTCTGTTAGGCCTCCAAACATCACTGCTGCAAATTGTGCATGTGATGCACATCCTGAACCAACTATTGACCCACAGCTAAAAATAGCTGTAACATCATGCAATACTCATTTCATCAAATCATCACGTCAACATTCAATGCACAATAATCAGAAGCATGGCCTGGCCAAGGCGAGCTATGCTGCACGCATACACAGTTTGCACAGCAATCATCTCTCGCAATGTGTCTGCTGAAAATACTACAGTGCTCCCGGTCAACCCCTGCTAGACCTTTCACCTCCACCCAGAAGCAAGTCAGAGCACCAAACCTCTGCGATGCATCATGAATGAAGCCCGGCCGGTCTGTGGTGCATCTTACCAGAGTGATCAGCTGATCCTCCGCCGTTGGCGAAGAGTGCGGAGTACAGGTGAGGGTAAGTCTTCTCCAGAGCCACGCAGAGCTCCAGGAAATGGTCGCTCTGCTTGTTCACGAGCATCTTCAGGAGCTGGTCCACTTTCTCGGCGCTGGAGGAGCAGTTCTGGTCCAGCTCGAAGGCTTCCTGCTCGCTGAGGCTTCCGGATTTGCTCAGCAGCTCTATCAGCCGGTCGGCATCGGTGATGGACTCCAGCAAGTTCTGGTGGTACTGGTGTAGTAACTCTTTGTGCTTGGGCTCCATTGCAGTTCCTACAGTTCCCTAGCTAACTAGCTAGCTCCGCGCTATCGCCGTAGAGCCGATCCCCCTCACAAACCCGACGAACGCAGCAGCAACTTCTTTCCGTCCGCTCACTTGTAGGATTTGAGCCAAGGCGCCATGAGATGTAATGGCTTAATGAAGCGGGGTTTCATTACAAACTGCAGAAAGGCACAGAAGCCATGTTTGTTGCCCGAGGCTGTTGACTGCACTAAACAGCGAGACATTTCTCCGGATCACTTGCGCGAGGCAACTTCGTCCATTTTCCCCGCGCTTCCGAGGAGAGCATGCTCGTCTGCGTTTATAGTTTCTTCTTGGCCATTTACGCGACGCCGTGCGGACTCAAGTGCGAGCAAAAGTAGCGCAACTCTTCTGGCGTTCCCTACTCAAACTGTACGCTCCGCCATGTCTCGGTATCTCAGCAGCTGCTGTCAATCAACTTCCCGTACAATGTCCATATACGGTAAAGTGGGCGGGGCGTTCGCCAGAGACACACCTGGTTTTCTCCGGTGGGCGGGCGCTGCTGTTTAAAAATTCGAGGAAAAAAAAGGCTACAAGGTTATGAGGATGATGCATCGTGACATAACAAGTGCAAGGGGACTTTACGCTGGAACATGTGCTGTGCACCGCAGACTGTTGATTTTCAGTAAAAGTGACTGTGCTGGTTTGTGATTTTATTGTAGTGCAACAATATAGTCTAGACGTTTAAATAAATAATCACATTTAAAATGCAACACGGTGGCTGCTGGTTTATAAAAAGGTTATCAAGTGGTCTCAAAGCAGGATGAATGGATCACTGTGGAAGTGCCGTAAAATGCAGTCCTTAATAATATTGTCTGTGATTTCTGCGCAGACTTAAATGATATAGTTAAACAAGGTATACCAAACAGAAAGGGATACCTTTTCTGCAGTGTTATTGTTACACACAGGCTACATATAATTAATTCCTAATGATAACAAGAACTGTGTAATAGTTTCACAAATTAGATGCATTGTTCTGCTTTGCTCTGAATGTTCTGCTTACAAAAATATGTACAGATTATTACCAATGCAATGTGTGATCTACTGCAAAAAAGGGGCAAAAGTCTTATTTTCCAGGATATAGTTACAGAATGGCATAATATGTTTAGACTTGTTTTACAAAAAAAAGTTTTATCACTGTAAAGTGCGACCTAAAATATTTTTTTTTCTTATTTTGTATATATAAAAATCCTAAATTGAGATGCATTAATCTAAGAAGCAAAACGATATGACTTGTTTTCTTTTTAAAAAAGCTTTAAAGAGACATTATTTATGCTTGTAAGTGAAAAAAAGCTTAATTCAAAGGGAAAATGCATCCCAGGATTTCTGGGGTAGACGAGACTGAGCAGATTAATGTAGAAATTATATGAACGTATCTTCCTTTAACAATTTAGATATTAGTAAGAAAGAAAATAATTTGTTCAGGTGTATAAAAAATAAATAAATAAATTATATATATATATATATATATATATATATATATATATATATATATATATATATATATATATATATATATATATATATATAATTTTATTTTATTTATTTATTTTTTAACGTACAAACAAGAACAATTTCCATGATTGTGATTCCTTCTGGATTTCCTGTGAAAAAAAAAAGATTTTGTGATTTATCCCGCTTAGCCATTGTTAATTTAATCTCACCCATATGAGTGCATGTAACATTTCTGATTTATGGCTTTGTGGAGCATCCATCTCTGAAGCTCAAAGTTCACATTATCGTGCTGAAAGCCACCAAGCATAGGAGCTGAGAGAGCGTTTACACATCTTCATCAGATGCCTTTCATCATTAGCTGTGCAGCTCGGGCCGCTTTATAAATGAAGAACTAAAGGTTACGCGGAGTTCACGGGCTATAAGAGGCCAGTCGGGGTTTTTACACGGTAACGAAAAGCAGATTAGTGAGCACCCAGTCAATTATCAGTTACCTCAAACATACAGCGAAAGATAAACACGGGATTAAACCAGATTGAGTCATTTTATTGGACCAAAGTAGATAACAAGCGGTGCAAAGGATGTCTGTGAGACGTGCAAACACGGTGAACCGATGAACCATCAACTGATTGCACGCATGTTATGCAAGGCCTAACAGAGGGAGCAGAAACATTCGGGCAAGTCTGCGATCTTTTCAATGCAGCTGATGGACAGATGGAAAGAACCGCATGTCAGCAAAGCAGGGCTGGTTACTCCCATCTGACGAACCTCGTGACGCTGCAAATCGGTTGCTCTAAATTGAAGCTGTTTTACACCGCACTCCCACGTGAAACGTAAATGGGTGCTTTCAAGACGCTGCATTCAACTCGACGCTTTAGATGGAATTAACAACCGCCAATTAGGGCACATGTGTGTCTGCATACACAATCAGGACATAGATACAGAGCATGCTTTGTGTGGAACTCATAAAGGCACAAAAAAAATAGCCATTTGTTGTGACCGATTAATGATTAAATCACTAGGAGGGAGTTATTTATGTAGTTAATTCTGGTGAAGGCTTTCTGTAAAGAGAACAGCAGGCAGAGGTAAAACGAGTTTTTAAAATGGCATGGTTGTTATCTATGAAGAGATGACTGGTTTGTATCTCATCTAGAGGTTAGGCACGAGTTGATTACTCTCGGCCCAATCGCATTTTCTGGATAGCATTCGTGAGCCCTGAATAAGCGAGGCCGAGGTTTTTAATTTTGAATGGATTTTTTTCATCTCATTTATGACCTAAATGCTGAAAGACGATTACTTAAAAAAAAAAAAAAAACAACATAAAAAAAACTATGTAATCAATTTTCAGAGATAAAAGGTTAAAGGTAGCTAAAATAAATTATTTTCTGTTTATGCATTTATTTTTTTAATAATACCATAAAAGACTGACAGTTAACAAATATCTTTTTTTTTTTTTTTTTTGCATAGTTGTATTTAAAATGCTCAGGGCTATTCTGCCATCTACTGGTGTAAATAAGGATATCATGAATATAAATCCTGAGTCATAACGTATGAGCAGGCAGCTTTCGCTGTCACTGACTCATAATATTTTTATTCACATATTTAATTGTGTTTTAACATCCATCCGAGATATTTGCTTTCACGCGTTAACGTTTATGAACTACGCGTTACAGAATAAGAGTCCCCCTGACATCCCCGCCAAAACCATCCTGGAATGATTCGAAAATATCCCCGCCATTATTTAAAACCCGACCGTCACGTTGCGTTCTCGGTGGACTTGTCTAACTAAATAACGCTCATGTGACTTGCCGTCCTCAGCAGTTTGTCCTCGGTATGAAGAAGTAACCAGGCTGCCCGATGGCATTAGACTGGAGCTGGTCTGGGAGCAGGGACTCTTCAGGCTCGGTCTGCACTGCGGGGAGCTCCCGATGATGGACGGACCCCGGGATTCAGACACTGTGAGACGAGCGCCTCCGTGGCTATTAGACCTTTTTTAAACACGGCTAATTACAAGTGACACAAATACTAAGAGGGTATGCAAGACGTTCAGTTTTACTGACTACTTGTTTTGCTATTGAAACAGTAATATTTATGTGAAATGAGTTCATCTTTGAGCTTTGTAAATGGAAATACATAGTATAAATCATAATCTCATATTATTCTAGTTTAGAACACACAGACACGCATACATTTTCACTAATATATGTGTGTGTGTGTGTGTGTGTGTGAAAAATTCATCTTCATTGTTAATCCTTTTGATCTTTTCTAAAAAGAAATCACAAAAATCTAATCTTTCAGGGGGAGATATAATTATGAAATAAATGTTTTCCTCAAATACACATTAATCATAATTATTGGTACCCCTAGAAATTCTTGAGTAAAATATCTTTGAAGCAAAGCATGACTCTCTCTCTCTCTCTCTCTATATATATATATAAATATAAAAAGTATTTAATACAAATATTATATTAATGTTAACCCATTTCATGCATTCAGATCGGTGTTCTTTTTCTCTCTATGTGTATATTATTTATTATATGGCTAAGTAGAAGTATTGAAGTATTATATATTTAAAAAAATATATATATATATATATATATATATATATATATATATATATATATATGTATATATATGTACACACACACACATTTTTCCCCCATCATGTCATTTAATTATGCGTTCCAGATGTCTAATTCAGATAATGATTATTATTTTTGCTTAGGTAAACTCTCCAAATATGAAGTCTCCTATCTTCATTCTGTAGATTTGAATTGCAGTTTGAGTCATGCCTGATCCAGCAGGAATAATTAGATGAACGCTGTTAATATTTATCAGGGTGCTTTGAGGTCACAGCTGAATTAGCTGCAGAAGTCATCACCGATAGTGTCAAAGGGCCCACTGAAGAAATGCCAACTTAATTCAAGCTGAATGCTTGACTCGTTATCTCTTTCAGGCAGAGTTTACTTAGCATTTTGCATGTGTGTTTGATTCTGTACAGAGTAAACAAATAAAAAACACAAAGACAGCACCATCATTACCACTTTGCCGACAATCGTAAAGGTTACAAAAGAAGTGCGTATAGTAAAAAAAAACAGTGCATTATGCCTAAGATGCAGTAAATATAATTTCTTTACTATAAAATGTCCGTTTTGATGACTAAACCAAACATTTATGGCACATTTTCAATAATATATGTATATATTTCGTGTGTAAAAACATTTTTTTGGCATTCAGATCTGTGCACAATACCTCACCCAGGATTTTCTTAAATCAACCTGCAAACAGAGCATACTTGGAGGAAACGCTAAGCCACTGCTAGAAGGCACATGAAGAGATAGCTGGCTACTCTCAAAATAAAAATACATTAGTAAAAGAGCCTGAAATGTAACGTGCAGCATATACGCACACAAGTTCATTTGCACTGAATAGGGTAAAACATGCAAGTATGTAAGAGTGCGAATGAAAGGAAGGCGTCCTCTGTATCCTCTAATCACTTCCTCCGCAGAGCTTCAGCAGCAGTTTCTTATAATCCCCTGAAGTGTCTCCCTGTAAACGTAGATTACTTCGATCACGATTATGATCACAGCGCTGTAATTTTCATTTCTGAAAACCGTAAAGCGCGGTTCGAGGGGGCTGTCGACTGCACTGCTACTCACAGATATGGCCGTGTATAAAGATTTCCCATAATTCTTCATGTATTCCTGACGGATGTCCAGCATGTCCACCTCGGAGCGGGTCACCATGATGCGGATCAAAGTGCGGTCCTTGGTTCCTGCTCCCTGCGGAATTCAGACAGCGTTGTTCTTGGTTTTTCTACACTAGAGCAGTGGTTCTCCAAACTTTAAATTAAATCAGAATCCAGATAACTTATTTTTCCTCAAATTTATATTTAATAATCATATTAATACCATAACATTACAAGTTATTGCGGTCCAATTTAAATAAATACGATTTTCTTTTGCTGTAAATTTTTTAGATTTAAGCACAAGCACACTAATTGATATTCATTATTAAAATTGCCATTTACTTTTTTTCATGATTTTTTTAAAAGTAAGATTTATTTATATCCCCTTGAGATGCTATGTTTGAATTTTGTTTTGAATTGATAAATTGTTATATTAATTATTATAGAAATTATTACAATTTTTTTTATTGTTTTATTATATAAATAAATATATCCATAGGCTACTGAATGATATGTAAACAGCATTCATAAAGTAAATAAAATAGGCCTACAAGAAAATATTTATATCCATCCCACAGTCTTGCTAACTATGTGTGACCATTAAATATCTTTTTCAAAATATTTGTATATCATCATCATGATCATCATAATTATTAGCCTATTGTTATATTTTTTTCTATTAGTTTTCCCCTTTATTTTGATTTCTTTACATACTTTTCGACATGCCAAAAATTATTATGACTGGAATTTTGAAAGTAACATATTTTCCTTTATTTCTGTGAATTAATAATTATTAATTATAAATAAAATTTAACAAGTAATTCAAAACATAAATGTATTTTTTTCAAATAAATATATATATATATATATATATATATATATATATATATATATATATATATATACACACACACATATATATATATACACACACACACACACATATATATATATATATATATATATACACACACACACACACACACACACACACACATACATATATATATATATAAAATTAGGACATTCTTCTGGCATACCACTTGGGGGCACACAGTTTGAGAACCACCGCTGTACAATAATAAAATGACTGTAAACCATGTAATTAATCATTAATTTGCCATCTCTGTTTCTGAGTAGTCAGTACAGCTCATTCACACGGAGAAGAATGAGTCTCACCTTCATGGCCTTGTAGAGTCTCTCAGCAAAGTAGGCCGGTGTGTTCTTGATGCATTTCACTGCATACAGAAAAAACATGTTTAGACTCCACACACGCAAATCACCCTGCAGCTAACAACAGAGCAAGCAAGATGATCTTCAAACTTAAACGGAAAAGTATAACAGAATGAAGACAGACCAGGCATTCGTCTGAAAGTGAAAGTCATTACAAAAAAAGGAAAACCTGACTGTTCACAACAGCAAACCGAAAATGACACACTACACACACCTCATCATGAACATGTCACAGACTGAGAGGAAGTCATGCACTATGACACAGCAAGCACGTATGTCAGCTACGTTATGTGTTATGAATCTCGTTGTGTGAAAAATATATTACCCCATATTTACCCTATAACAGCTTTACTCTTAAAGGGGCCGGCATGATGAAGAGCAAGTTAAGACATACAGTTTCTTAATATTGTCTGTGTTTAATATTAGATATCATGAGATGGTTCTAGAAGGCAGATGACGCAGCTCACCGACAGCCAGCATGCCGCTCTCCAGGTCTCCAGACATCTCCCTCTCAATACTCTTCTCAATGTCTCTTCCACACATGTGCTGGTACTCATTAAACACTGCCAACACAAAAACACTTCTTAATATAAACAGTGTTTCCGCAAACACTGAAATCACAAACAAATAGCTGCTAATGAGAATGTGAGAGCACGCTAATGAGCTTTAAAGCGACCGATATTTTTAATGAAAAAAACCCCAAAACAAATGGCCACTAGATTAGCATTTTAAAAAAATAGTGTGCGGAACACATTTTAGAATTGGTGTTTATTATTTACAATAAAATATTAAAAATAATTTTAATAATTTTAATTTTAAAATAAAATGACAAGAATGTAATGAAATGTAATTGGGTCAAAATGTGAGTAAAGATATTTGTTATGAACCAATTTCTCTTTTTTTGTCCTTTTGACCGTTCTATTCATCAAAGAAACCTGGAAAATGTTTACTTTTTTATTAGAAATATTTTTTGGAACAGCAATCAGCATATTGAATAATTTCTCAAGGATAATGTTGCACTGAAGACTCCTAATGAAGCTGAGAATTCATCACAGGAATAAATTACAATTTAAAATATATATTAAAACAGAACAGATCTTTTAAACTGTAATTCTATTTAACAATACTTTTGTTCGTACTCAATCTTGTTATTATTTTTCCATTATTATTTGTTTAGAGTCTTTAATTTTGGATGTTAAATCAAATAAATAGTCACAGCGGATGTGTTAAGGATATATATATAGATGACCAGCATTGGACATAACTGGATGAAAGACTACTGTGTCCTATAGAAGAACAGTGGTTAGACTCAGAGGTGCTTTCCACTGAAAACCATGTCCAGTTATGACTCATAATTCTCAGCCTCTGCAAGAGTGTGTTGACTGCAACGCCACACATTTTCACCCTTTACATATTCTTTATGTAGGAGAACTCAAAAACCATTATACTCTAGATTCTCAGTTTGTAGGCATACAAATGATAGTCACTATGCTCAATATAGTAGCGGGGCAATGGAAAAGCCAATCACCTTTTTAACAGAAGCCTTGTTTTTTTCATTTTTGTTTCACTTTAGCTTGACCAGCCAGGAAAATGCAGTACTTTTGCCTGGATTTAGCTAATCAAGCAGAAACTGAATAAAACGACACGATTCTTTCTCTTTTGATTTACGTCACGGTGCAGTAATCTTGACAAACAGGTTTGGAGATTTAAAGATTTCCCTATTCAAGCAGGCATGAGCTTCACTAGTGTTACTACTTCCTAGAAGGAGCCTGGAGGAGGCGCCGAGTGAACCGTCCTACCTAAAAAGGACTTTCGACTTTGACGAGCAAAAAGGGCCGTGACGTACCTGCTCTGAGGTGAGCTTTGCTCCGAGCACACAGGATGGCATTGAACTTAGACTCGTCCGTGCCAAGTTTATTTTCCCCTGCTTGATAAAGAGCCTGCAGCAGAACACAAACAGAGCGTAATATAGACCCTTCAAAGAACGAGCTACATATATTTTTAGAAACATTTCAATAATTACCTGAGCATCCTGTTTGGCTAAAGATATGTCCACATTCTCATTCTCATCACGGTTACCCTTCGAGATAATTTACAAAGAAACGTCATGTCATTGACCAAGTTTTAGACCCACGAAAGATGAAAGTTTCACGTCATAACATTCACATCTTCTGTGTACCTGAGCGAGAGAGACCAGAAGTCTGCGGAAATGTCCGGATGTGTCTCCACTGATGGCGTCCTCCAGTGATTTCTTGTTTTCTAGAACAGAAACACTGAGCGTCATCCATCACAACTCACCGAGCTTTAGATTAAAACGTGCGGTACAAATGCTTGATTGGGAAGTAATCAAATCTTTAATTGCAGACGGAAGGAATAGGACTCGGGTACGCACCGGCTTTGAAGATTTGATTGATTTCTCGGATCTCTGCATTAGAGCGAGAGGCCAAGATTTCAATAAGACAGGCCTCATCTGTCCCTGCTCCCTGTGAAGTAATCAGCAGGTTACATTTGTATTAATAGCATAGAAAAAAAATTAATCAAATATTCCGGTATCTGTGACCTATAAAGGAACAGTTCACTCACTATGCTATGAAATATTTTAAACAACGTATATATATGAATGAGAGAGACAGAGAGAGAGAGAGAGAGAGAGAGAGAGAGAGAGAGAGAGAGAAAGAGAGAGAGAGAGAGAGAGAGAAAGAGAGAGAGAGAGAGATCAGTTATCCATGTGAGGGTGCTAAGCTGCACAATGTGTGATGAAATACGTTTTAGTTTTTCTTGATTCAATTGTATTCATTCCATTAATAAATTACTTTTACAAACCTTGATGGCCTCTTTCAACTCATATGCATCATATTGCGCTGGACTCTTCATCATGGCCAGCACCAGTTTCTCAAAGTTTCCTGAAAGCTCAGACTTCAGGTCCTTAATCAAATCCTGTAAGCATTGGGTTTACATGAGAATTATTAATGATGCTTTTCTTAACCCATAAGACTGTCCCTTTAATGATCTATATGCTAAGTGTTGACAAAATTAGCTTAGCATATTTATCCTTTTGTCCTCCTCCTTTGGTAAAAATATTAACATCAATGCCTAGTACTTAGGGGCATGGAAATATCTGCCCAATCAAATGCTCTCCAGAATGAGACCGTTTTTCCTCCCACTAGCAACACCAGCCTCCGTCTTTAATTAACAGCATGCGGCACATCATGGTTCATTAGCTTTTAAAATAAATCCTAGACTGAGTCTGAAGGGCAGCTGCTGTATCCACTGCACAGCAAATATCTAAAAAGCTCCTATGCTCTCCATTACCTTTCCATAGGCAGTCTTGAATGACACCAAGAGGGGAACACGCTGCTTGCTGGAGCGGCTGCCGAGCAAATTAATGATGGCTTGTTCATCAGTGCCTGTTGAAACATGTTCATGCACTTTAGCAGCCTGTTATACAGCTGCACGTACAGCAAACCCAGTCATTTTCTGGAAAGCTCTCGTTGTATTTTATGTCAGTCTAAAAAAAGCTCTCAGTATTTAAACATCCATCGCCCGCATCACAAAGGGGTCAAACTTGATTAAACGATTAATAGACAAACATCAAAGAACAAAAAGAAAGAACAAAACCGTGGGTGAATGAGCGACGCTGCTTTCTAAGAAATGGAGTAAGTGGAAAATAAACTCACCAAAGCCCTTCATGGCTTTCCTGAGGACTTCCGCATCTTTTAGAGGATCAGCTCCGGGGAAGTCCTGAATGGAGCCTCTGAATCCACGCTACAAATAAAAGAAAGACAACAAGTTAGGACATAATATATACAATGGCTTTTTGAAAGTAAATATAAGACTTTTTAAAGTCCACAGACCAAGAAAGGATTTAAGAAATAAACTGAAGGGAACACAATACATCAATATGTTCTCTTTAGCTTAACTAGAATAAGCATATATCTCATATAGACTAGTATGGTTAGTAAAAGAACCAACTTAATTAATACAACATTGACAGATGTTTTTAATCATAAACTGTAACTTTGTTAAATTTTTCTGAAATCTCTTAAATTGACATTTTACATGTCAAGTATCCTGATATTACTATAACTGTATTGGAAAAGGTCAAAAACTCATGCATTGCAGTACATGCGACATTGAATACTGTACTTCATGCACCAGTTTAAGACCTTTTAAGGCCTTCATTTGTGGGAAGATGAATTATAAAGAGAAATGTTAATTACATTGACAGCTGGAACGGCTGGTGCACCTCCTCCATAGCCTCCTCCATATGCGGGCATGGACGGGTTGGGTGAGGGAACTTTGGGATAGCTTGGCATGGACGGAGTGGGTGCTGGGGCATTTGGGTACCCCGGCATCTGCTGACCCGGGGGTGGCCCGCCAGGGTATCCCATTCCCGGACCTTGGGGCATACCTCCTCCTGGCTGAGGGTACATGCCATAGGGCTGGTTAGGGGAGGGGGCTGGTGGGCCCCCAGGTTGGGGACCAGGATAGCCACCAGGCACTTGAGAGAACATGGATGGGTTTGGGTTAAATCCACTATTGGCAGCGAACTGATTTGCCTGCGTTGGGAAAATTTTGAGGGGAAAAAAGCAAGACAGCAAGCACGACAGTTAGGACAGTAGAGCAGACTTTGCAGGAAATGTAACATATACAGCCATGAAATGACAATACTGAAGGACAAAGAGATGATTAAGGTCAAGGCAGGGAGATAAGGAGGATGGTGAACAAGTGTGCATTCATGGAGAACTTTGTTTAGATAGTGTGGCTTTGCACTAAAACGTTTCTGTTGACTTAAGCTTACTCGCATCATATTGCACACAAGTGTTACAGACACTGTTCTGTAACACTGAAACAGTTTCCACATACACAAATTTTCCCAAAATGCAGAAGTACTGCGGAGTAATGAAACCAATCCTTTTATTCAAGCTAAAGCATCACCCTGCAAAAATATTTCCAAGAAAAGTAGTGGTCAACCAGTGTGTGTGTCTGTGTGTATGTAGTTTTTTTTAAAGGGTTGACACAAACACCAAAAAGCAAGGTGCTTAACTGATCATTTTTCCAATCTTTTGAACTTTTATATAGCCGAGTGCAGCATAAATGTCATAGCCGAGTGCAGCATAAATGGCATAAATGCACTTTAAAATCATATCAGTGTTTTACTGTAATGTACATTTGTTAACGCTAAAGTTAACAAAGTTCTTGATTATAATATAAACTGTGGCATGTTATTGCATATTACATTTACGTTTGTATATTTTAAATGAACTAAATTGTAGTTTAATCAACAAATGTGTAAAAATAACATTATATATATATATATATATATATATATATATATATATATATATATATATATATATATATATATATATAGGTATTTTTTTATTCATTGTCATGTTAGCTCATAGTGCATTAACTAATGTTAACAAACACAGCTTATTTTTTAATAATGCATTAGTAAATGCTGAAAATAACTTTAACTAAGATTAATAAATGCTGTAGAAGTATTGTTCATTCTTAGTTCATGTTTACTAATGTGCTAACCTTACTGTAAAATATTCCTCAAAATGATATTTCTCATTGATGCAGCACTATAACTAAATCATCAACGTGTAGGCCTATGCTTTTTTTCATACGTAATAGAATATTTAGTGTGAAATGTTGTCCTTGCTGCAGCAGTTCAATGGATCCACATTTGTTCAGATTTCCTCTGATGTGTAAACCTGATTACAGAGCAAACTCTAAAGCAGCCTGCGCATCAGTAGATTGAATAGGGTCAAATTTGTTGGTCAAAGCACATTCTGATAACAGATAAATTATAAGGTATCAATTATCACAAGATCACAGTTTTGTACAAGGCTGATAAAGGAAGGATTCGATGCAGTTTTAGCCAAGGTTGTGCATTTCATGCTGACTGGAATTAAATTACCCGCATCCGTTGAGAATGGAGACCAATGTCATTTCTGCTCACACGATCTATCAATTTATTATAGAACTTACCATTGCCGGGAGATTTGATGCGTTGAATCCAGGATTCGGTAAATTATCCAGGCCAATAGGAGCACCGGGAGCACCCCAACCTCCTGCAAACACATGCATTTAATACAAGCAAGCACGTAAACCAAAACCTAAAAGACCCGCAATAATTATGACTAAACAATATCAGTGCGCTTCACAGTCGAAATGAAATCCAAACCAACCTTATTCAAGTCATTAAAGCGTGTTCCTGGCCTTATAGTGCATGATGCACTGCTACATCTTATTCCAAAGAAAAAAATGTAATAACATTGTCCGCCTTGTGAAAATGGCTTTTCAGTCTCGGATCCTTTTCAATGCTCTCTTCCAATCACCTGGTATATAATCTCCATTCTGCTATATAATATATCTTAACCACTCTGGCCTATTTTTCACAATCCAGACAATTACTGCTGTGCTCTTATTGACTATCTTGTCTCACATGTCAGATTACAGAAATAAAATGGGCTGTGAGCATCATTTCGTGTTGGTTTAAAAGCGCGGCTCGTATAGGGGAAATCAGAAGACATTGTGTATCAAATGACAGGCTAATAATAATCTAGACATCAACTTTTGATCACTGTTCTGTGCAGAATCCCGAGGGCCCTGCGTCCTCTTCTATATTAATAAAAAAAGCGTATTTCCAGTTCTGTTTCGATGTGATAAGACGAGACAGAAGCACTCTGTTGAATCCAGAGTAGCAGGTTTTGTTGTGGTAATAAGAAGAGGCAGGTAACACTGCACTGACAACGCACATTAATTATTAAGCTCTTTCTGCAGGGTGTTTCCTCTAGTTTTTATATCTAATAACTTGTATAATTGGTTAGTTGACATGGGAAAGCTGACCTGACATGTGACATGCTAAACTCTACCTAAAACTATTATGAATATATAATAACAATAGTTTTTGCAGTTTTGCTATATTCGTTGTTACGATACCTTTAATAATTATTTTATAGTTGATTATATTTGACAAGTATTTTAAAATATATTTGCCACACTGCAAATCCATGTAAAATGCCACAAATATAAACTAGTGAAAGCATAAATACACACACACACACACACTTCTTAAGTCAGTAAGTCTCTAATGATCACCAAAACTTTCTTCTTTATACTGATTTGCTGTCCAAAACATTTCTTATTGCAATCATGGTTAAAAATCATGTGTTCCTTAATAATTTTGTGGAAATTGTGACTATTCTAACAGATCTTTCATAAGAAAAAGAAATCTTTTGTATTCATTACTTAAAATCCCACTGAATTTCATCATCACACGTGTCTACAACAACACAATCCATTTCTAGGAACAAAACGGCTGTTTTTGTATATGCGGGATATCTTTTTTTGTGGATATCTGATATTTGGAAACGTCAAATTGGATATTAGTAGTACTTTTATATAATATGCAATGTGTTTGATCATCAAAGAATACATGCATGTCCGCTAACCCAACGCTTTCAGAAAACAACGTGACATCCACTAATTAATACAGAGTGAATGAGTGAACGAGCTGTTTTTCAATGCACTACACCAATGTGTGTACAATGTCTCTGGTGTTTATGTCCTCTCATGTGCGAACATCATGATCGACACGAACAGAAGCAAAATTTCCACACTGACAGTTTTTGTACGAGATGATGTCTAGGCACCGTGCTGATGCTTATATAACTACAAGCGAAACTGATGTAGATACACCGGATATTTGCTTCGCCGCCAGAACAAATAAGTGTGGACAGACAGTGCTACAGATCAGATCTGAAAGCCACATCAGATTGGCGAGAAGTAAAGTTTGAACAAAGCCTCAGATTTTTTTTTAACAATTTGATGAATAAAATAAAGCAGGTAAACAAAAAATATAGCAGGGTCAAAAGTGCTAGCATGTATACACACCAAACAAAGCTTATTTTGATGTGGAAAAATAGCTTAGGTGACCAGACTATGGAAAACGTATGACCAACTAGTCAACAAAACAACAGTTTCCTTCCAACAGAACGTTCATGTGTTTACTCAGTAATGTAATCCATGTGACCTCTAGCGCAAAAATGCGTATCACTAGGCCTCCCGACAGAGGAGCCTCCAAACGAACGTCTGTCAGCGCGAGACAATGCTACTAGAAACTAGCTAGCTAGCGTTTCTACCTTAATACACACTTTTTTCCACCGGCTCCACCTAAAAATTCCACATAACCGTGTCAACGTCACTATTCATCACCGTTCAGTTCAAGTTGGTTTGTCCACCGTGTTTGTGTTTAAAATAAAACCTTCATAACTATTTCAAATACGAACTGTTGTATTTGAGGCAATGCACACATATGGAAGTCATCCGGCGGATGTAGCTCCTCACCTGAAGGCACAGCAGGATACGGCCCAGGCTGGCCGGGATAGGCGCCCGGCTGGGGAGGGTAAGCTCCGGGTTGGGGAGGGTATCCACCCGCCTGCGGGGGGTACATCCCAGGCTGAGGGGGGTAACCTCCTGCAGCAGGAGGGTACGCGCCTGGTTGGGGTGGATATCCACCCGCCTGAGGAGGATAGCCGGACTGGGGAGGATAGCCTGGATAACTCATTGTCGTGCCTGAAATTGAAAAAAATAAGGGTTGTAATTAGCAACAATGTGTATGACGTAAACCCTCACAAGCATCAGAAACGTAAAAAAAATCATTGTACTCAATGTACTGTTCTAACTCTTTCCAACTTGTAGATTTAATTAAAGACGATGCTGTAGAAGTCATGTTGTGTAACTTGTTTGTAACCTTTGCTTTTACTCCTGGGCTTTGTGCAAGAATTATAAACTGGTCACAGAGCTTGTTTTCGGCAATAACCCATTTCTGGGTGGGCTTATAAAAGTATGTCATGTCTGTAGTACTCGATAGGGTTGATCCGTTAGGCCCCTACACCTGCTCTTGTGCCGCTGACAATGTCAGTGAGATCGCAGAGAGCAGAGACCGTTGCGCATCTAAAAGCATGGCTAAATAATATCTATTTATAGCTGTAAATCATTCTGTAATAAATGCAAAAAGGTGTGTTTGATAAATCATCATAGATCTGGGTGGACGGTCAGTATACTGATATTTCTGGGCTGATTTAGTTTCAGTGAATTAGTTAGTGGGAGCATGTTTTATCGTCCCTTTCCTTTCAGTTCAGATCGGTGACAAAAGTCAAAACTGACACCTTGCTTCTGTGTTTAACACCTGACTTGAGCGTGAGATGTCGTCTTGCATAGCACAGGTCAACGAATTAAACAAGATAGCGAAACTTAAGTTTGCATTTATTTGCGTTTAAAATTAAATAAATATTATCTATCAGTAGGGAACTGACTGCTCAGACTTCACACCCTTTCCTTTGAAATGCATCTAAACATAACTCTGAATGGAAAGTAGCGGCTATGCTCTTAAAATCATGGCCCCGTTTCTTTCTTTTTTTTCTTCTTTTTTTATCCCACCAATAACAGCAGTCAGTATGTCTCACTAAAGAGTTCCCATGTGCTACAAACCATGGAAACAGATTACATAAAACAAACTCAAGACAGCTGCTGCAGCAAACTACAGTCATGTTCGGGAAGTAAATCTCCCGTTCATTTTCTCCCCCCTGATTTTCAGTGAACGCATTAAACTAATGTAAGACTGACCTACCTTGAGCTCCGAGGTTGCTAAATGGTAACAAATAAACGTGTTTTCTATCTTCAACCTTTTATCGACATGACTGGATCTTCAAGTGAAACAAAAGACTTCTATCTGTTGACAAACGCCAGGCGTCTATGATGATTAGTCTGTTTAAACTCTTTCCCTTTTCCCACAAAGCCTTCTAATCGATGGACAGCTGGCAGCCAATGTTGAGCTCTTTTAGTAGGAGGTATCATGCTCTTTTGCCTATGCTAAATAACTGATTATTGAGGCCGTGCAGAAAGGCACTATTATCTGTAGCAGGGTTAAGAAAATAAAGGGCTTGAGCAGCACACAGAGCATAAAATATATGGATGACATGATAGGAGTAGATAAGATATGAAAAAAAAAAATTTGTATTAACCCTTGGTGCATTGCCTCATAGAGATCCTCACACACAAGTTAATAACTAGCTATATGACATTATTTAGCATCATGCTCTGCATCGAAAGTAAAATACAGTCTTATCACCTTCACTTGGTGTGGGAGCGGTTTGCCAGAGCTCCTCAACTGCCATAAAACACATCATAATAGGGAAGGGACGTGTAGAGATGAACTATTGATTAAAAAGCACCAGACCTCAACATATGACGCAATCTAAACAGTCAGACTTACAAACATGCAGTTCAGGTGAGCCTATATAATCATGCATTGCCCATGGCAGAACAATGACTTTTGTTTGGACTAATTTTTAAGAATGTGAATGTCCTCCGTTAAAATGTCAAAACAGCTCTATCTACAACTCTATCTCTTTCTCAACAGGCCTTGCTTTCACACTTTAAATCAGTTATTGTTTTCACATTAATGTGGAAAAATTTAAATAATACATAATTTTATTTATTTTATATATATATATATATATATATATATATATATATATATATATATATATATATATATATATATATATAAATAAATGTGTATATATATATATATATATATATATATATATAAATAAATGTGTGTATATATATATATATATATATATATATATATATATATATATATATATATATATATATATATATAATGTATATATAAAGAGAGAAAAAAATATATTACGCAAAACACAATATTATGCAACTGTAAACGGAACTGTACACCACAATATAGTTAACATTAAATTAGCATAATAGTTTAATAGCTTATAATATATCATATGTAAAACTAAAGAACCTGATATACTTCCTAGTGCATTTAAGAGATCAACAAACATTCAGACTCCCGTATCAGTTGTAAAACTAAACGTTGATTCACGCCTGCAGTCTATCTACCCAAAACAGATCTGAACTAAGGGGATCCTCAAACGTGCGACACAAGTGAAACGGGTGTTTAATGCACAACTTTCTGGGTGGATCTCTTAAAAATCTAAGCTGGAGGAAGGCTAAAAATAAGGCGGTCGTGTTCTTGCGGGAAGTACATAGCAGAACGCGCGTGCACGTACACGCGGCAGCGCACCAGAGGTCTTTATTGCTATTTTAACAGTTTAAAACGTTAAAGGGATAGCCTTTAAAGTGTAAAAGATTATTACTTACAGTTCAAGCGGCGGCCCGTGACTTCCTATGTACAGAGTAGCTCTATGCTGGAGGGGAAAAGACACGCAGCGTAATATTTAATGAGGGGGGCGGGACTCATTCTTTCCATGACTGTCACAGCAGACAATCTTTAACTAAACACAAAACATGTGACTCTCCCGTACAACATGACTCACGCTCTTTGGTAATAAAGGAATGACTGTTGCGATCTTTCCATGAGCCTGTCAAAAATGACCTGGCCCAGCGTGGAGTATGTAGTTTGTTTGTACGAAAAGCGGTGTAGTCTCTTTAAGAGCTCGAGAGCTAACTCTCCGTTTCCTGTAGCCTGCGCGTTTTTCTTGTTGTTGTTAAAATGTTTTTTTTTTTTTACAGTGTATGAGTGACAATCTAGCTCAGGTCACAAAAGACTGGGTGGGTCTAAATATGGAAGTTTGCCCGAGAGAAACACTAAAGACGCCCTAACGTCAGTTAACGCCCATCCGTGCGTGCGTATGACGTACGACGTGTGTTTACGTTTTTTAGGAACACGCTCTCGCGCAGACGTGCTCGTGAGCGACAGATTTGATTTGAACGCGCGCTATGCAGATTTGATAACTCTTCTACCCAGAATTAGCAGATACATATTATTAAATATTATTAATAATAATGATTATTCATATTGTTGTATTATTATTATTATTATTTTAGAAATAAGTTAAGTCATTATTTTCCCCTGTCTGAAATCTTTAAGAATTATTTGGTACAATGTATAAAAGCTCTGTCAAAAATATAAGATATCAAATCTAGAATTATGTTGTATTTAGCTGATAATTATTTTATATGATGTTTTGTACTCTTTAATAAGGTGGTTCTGTGGCAGTATAAGTTAAGTATAAGTTTGTTCGTACAATTTTATAGATACCCAATGCTTCTGAAATTGATAAAACTTACATTTCTGACGTTTGGTATTATTTTATTGTACTTTGACGGTCTGATGCTCTTGATTAGTGCTAACAATGACACTTTATTTCACAGTTATCCTAGTGTAAGTAGTTTTTTTTAGTATAGCCATTCTTGTCTTACTCAAATCTAGAAGATAGGTGCCTAACGTGAACAGAGCACAGAATATGGCATCCCAGACTTTGACCTTATTGTACCATTTATCAACCGAATGATTAAGCCCAGTTATTAGAGGCTGAGAACTTTTTTTTTCAATATGAGCTCAGTATTTCTTTGACTATGTGCCGTTGTTATTTCCTCACTGTCGCACATCAGTTCACTTTTAGAGCCTGTGATGTACACCGTCTTTGGTTTAACTCACACTAAACCTGCTTCCTGCATTTATCCTATGGCGCTGATTAATCAGTTAAAATAATTACCAGAATTTGACATACCACATCCTTTGCGGGCCTATTCTAAATAAGCAATAATTGCTGCATCCTCTGCAAGGAGATTGCATGATAATTATATAGAGGAAATGTTCTATAAAAGAAAATATGTACTTCCTCAAGTAATCACTGCAGTGATGCAAGACCAATATCTAAGAAAAGGCTATATACTGTGGAGTTTTATTTCTGCTCTTGTAGTTAAATAGCACAAAAATGTAATATATTTCACATTGAATATGCAGAATTTATAAAGCCTGTTCAAAGTGTATAAAATATTTACAGTACATTTATATATTATTAATACACTTATATCAAACACACACATTAATCCAAATTAAATGTGACCGTTTAGTTTAATCAGACTAAAATTACAAAACATTTTTAGGGTTTATCAGTAGATTCTGATATTCGGGGAATAACACGGGCCCCTACGGATAAGACGGGGACAGCAGTGCTGTTCCTTGCTGACCGATGAGCCAAGTAAACACCAAACGTCACCTGAGAGCAAAGAGCAGATGAGAAAAGAGACGTTATGTAATCAATAAATCGTACACTGGAAAGTCATTTCTGTCTTCCTGTAAAAGGTAGAAAACGCAAATGAGAAGTTTTGTTTTCACAGACCTTTCCACTTCTGCATTCAGAAAGCGAGCGAAGGGGTTCCTGGCTTCTAGTGGCTGATTTCTGATCAACCCCAATCATCTGACAGCGGCCACATCTCCCAATCGCCTTAAACGAAACATCAACAAAAGGAAAGACCTTGAACATCAAATTTCAACTCCGGCCGATGATGGCGTGTCAGCGTTTCCTTCTAACCTGAAACACTGTGTCTCCTACTGTTAAGTGAGACCAGCCGTCTTCAGCAAACGCCTCTTGTCCTGACACGACCAGATTAGCCCTGAAACGCTGAATGAGCCGCTCTGTGTCGTGCCACGTTCCCTCATTCTCACTGTCGTGTCTTAAACATGCCAAAAACATTACGAAATAATGAAGTACGCGGAGTATTTGCTGACATCCTTTGAAAAAGACCATATGAAAGTCATCAAATATGCATCTAATAGCTAATCGCATTTCGTTATCATTAAACGTTAAACTACTAAATAAGCAGCACTTTCTTGAATACGAAGGCGCTGTGTTCATTCGCAGCTGGCGTGACTATACCTGTTGGCAATGCGTTCTTGCAGAAAAGACACACTGGCTCTGTTAATAAGCAGAAACTGAGCCTCATTCACCAGAGAGAGAGCGCTGGGACCGAAATTCTCCGCTGGACAGGAAGACATCATTAAGGTAAATTGCTTCTCATTATAGGGACGCATAGGAACAAATGAAATAATTGACATATAGCGCAAGAGCAGAGCCACATAATGAATATGTATTTCACAGCTAAGATCATTTGGTCTCAAAGGAATATTATTATTGAACGCATTTTACATATTTTATTTGAACGTGTCTATTTGTGATGCAGCGAAACTAATATTAATCATAAACAAAAAGCATTAACGAGGCTAATAGTCATTAAAACATTACATAAAAAAACAAACAAAGGCTGTATTTTACCTTTTTCCGATTTAAATTTCATATCACGCATGAATTTAGGTCTCTGCCTTACTAGATGACAAGGTTTTCCCAGAAACTCAGAAAGCCAGGCTGACACTTCCTCCCCACAATCCACTGTCTGCACCCTTCATCAAAGACAGATATGAGGCCATATGCATATTAAGCCACACAACCATTGAAGGCTCAAACCCATGAAAGTCTTTATAAATTTTGAGCACACCAAATGTATTGCATATTTCAAATATATATATATATATTTTGGTGGGCTTGTGTTTTATCTTCATACCTGTCACCGCAAACTTTGCTCTGGGATGTCCTTAGATCTGAATTCATAAGACCGGTCTCCAAGGGAACAGTGACGGGCTCCGTGCCTGAGAAAGGAAAGAATACATTTTAGCTTATTATCGGAAAGAATACATTATTTGAGCTGATCATCGAATACATTAGAATACATTACTAAAGAATGGGTATCATTAAAAATCTGAACTTTAACCATATAAACAAAATTAAAAAAACAAAGCTCAGTTTTTCGAGCATTACTCTTGTAAAATAACAATGTGGTTTGTTTTGCATTTTTCATATAATCCCGTATCACAGAACCACTTGAAAAGGCCCTGCCTGATGACAATATAAGCTTTTAAAAGTGTATTTTATTTACATAAATCAGTGTATCTCATGAGATGTGTGCAGTTGCTGAAGCGATGCACGCTCTGACCTGAGACCTGCAGCTGCAGTGTGTTAGAGGCCAGACAGATGATAGGATGGATGAGACACAGCTTTGGCTCTCTTTTCTGGCTCAGACAAACTCCGTTCTCATTCACAACCATCCAAAAACGGTCATACAACAACCCCTGGGGTCCCAGTGGCCACTCTGTCACCTGTTAGGTCAATAAGAACAACAGAGCACTTGCCATGAAAACTGATACCATTTTATCAACCTGCTTTCATTGTCAACACGGAGGGATAACAAACAGCTTTCTCTACCTCGAACGATGCGCATGATTTGACAGGATAGATGAAGAGATTGGTTAGTGTATGGCTACTGCCATTGTTCTTCCCTTCTTGAGACACGGTGTCTTCAGATGGTGTTATTCTCTCAGGTGAAGGACTGATAGTTTGCCCTAGTTGGCCGTTTGGTATTGATGCTAGGTCACGAGAGGCCGCCGACTCCATCGGTTCAGCTGACTTGAGCTCGGCCAGCCTCTTCTTGTCCAATATGAGAGGTTTGTGCACGAAACAATTCACAACAAACCGAAGAAAGTTTTGACAGTCCTCAAAGCTAGACATGTAGCCAAAAGACACGCGGACGGATCCTGTGGGATGCCCCTCGATCAGATCGATGTTGTCTCCACAGATGTGACCGGCCTTGAAAGAAAACGTTTATTAACAATTATTTCAAAGATCCTGTTATTTCTTTCTTTCTTTCAGTTTCTGCCCATCTATCTACCTATGTATGTATGAATCTATCTATCTATCTATCTATCTATCTATCTATCTATCTATCTATCTATCTATCTATCTATCTGTCTGTCTGTCTGTCTGTCTGTCTGTCTGTCTGTCTATCTATCTATCTATCTATCTGTCCACCATCTATCTATCTATCTATCTATCTATCTATCTATCTATCTATCTATCTATCTATCTGTCTGTCTGTCTATCTATCTATCTATCTATCTATCTATCTATCTATCTATCTATCTATCTATCTATCTATCTATCTATCTATCTATCTATCTATCTATCTATCTATCTATCTATCTATCTATCTATCTGTCTATCCATCTATCTATCTATCTATCTATCTCTCCATCTATCTATCTATCTATCTATCTATCTTTCTATCTATCTATCTATCTATCTACCTGTCTGTCTGTCTGTCTGTCTGTCTGTCTATCTATCTATCTATCTGTCTATCTATCTATCTATCTATCTATCTATCTATCTCTACCTGTCTGTCTGTCTGTCTGTCTCTCTGTCTGTTATCTATCTATCTATCTATCTATCTATCTATCTATACATGTTATCTATTTGTTTATTTGTTTATCTGTCTGGCTGTTTATATCGATCTTTTTATGTGTCTGTCTTTTTGTCCATCCCTCTATCCATCTGTCGTTCTAAGCAAACATCAAAGTTTGTATTGGCGAAAATCCACTTACATGCAAATTGCTCTTCACGTTTTGGTTGCTGATATCCAGATAATGTTGGCAGGCTCCCGTGTTGCAGAAACAGCCCGTGCGAACATGAATATTGAAGAGGCTGGCCATTTTGTCCACCTGTCAAAAACAAACAAACAAATAGCAGCGTGCACAGACACAAAGTAATGAACATTTTCCATTTCCTACACTTTGGACTGACTTTATACTGACATGTTTTATATTTGCAATTTTTGTTCACAGGTTTTTCCTGACCGACCTGAGAATATCCTACTGTTTGTCCATGACAGTCCAGCAGGTTAAAGTTGAGGACTGCACCCTGTTCATCAATATTCTGAAAGTCATTATCGCAGTGGATCCGTGCCACAGGTTTTCCATTGCTATGACGCAGACACGAGAGGACAACGTAGGTGTAGCGAGCCAAGCCAAACGCGTGAAGCTGAACGTTAAGCATACTGCCTGAAATACAAAAACATCCACTTTTAAAGCAAGTCGCAGCAACGTGAATCAAAACCGCGTTCAAGAATCACGTTCACCTGTAAGCTTCTGGAGCGCTTCAAAGCCATGATGGAGAGAAATGATGTCGAGGAAGGAGATTGTGCCATCCTCAAACCTGATGAAGTTGTGGGGAAAGCAATTATGCATTAAACAAATTACGACAGGTTGCCAGCAATCAAAGGTCTAACATCCTACCTGCTGACTACATTTGGCTTCGGTACAAAAAAGTTATCCGCCACGAGATAAGCCGATGCTGTGCCTCCTCCAAAGTAGGTTTTTCTCAAGACCTCAGCAGCTTCGTTCCTCACCAGCAAGGCTCCGAGTCCGGTCGGGAAGCCAAACATTTTGTAGAAAGATATTGGCACAAAATCAGCAGGACACTGGCTTAGATCCAGAGGTGAGCAGCTTACAAAACAGGCAGCGTCCAGGAGAACAAACCATCGACCGCGGCGCTCGCATGCTGGATAGAGCCGCCCAGACTGAATTCCCTTCACATAGCTCAGGGGATACTTTCTGCCTGAGAAGTTGCTCTGGGCAGGATAACAGAAAAGATGAGGTGCTGAGCGCTCCTCTCCGTTTGTCTGTGTCGGGGGTTTTCTCGCTCTTCTCTCCACTTCGTGAGGTAGAACAGAAACCGTGCCGACTCCCTGGAGCGCGGTCACACCGCGAATGCCCACCACAGAGGTGTGGTTGTCAGTGAGATAACAGAACTGACTTCCTTGGCCCTCGTTGGACGCGGCCTTCCAGGGGAAAGTGTCAGCCACTAATTTCAGTGCTGCAGTACATCCTGATGTGAAAATCACTGAGTACTCTTCAGGACATGTGTTAAAATGTTCCAGTATCCTGCAGAGGTTCAAAACAATGAGCTGTCTTATCTTGTCTTATCTTCGAATATATATTATAACATACCCGTATCTTATCATCAGATCTTGAACAAAATCTTATTGTAATACTTAAACTATCACTAGGCTGAAGTCTTTTTGTTTCCTCTGTTTATGTTTAGTTTGCAATGTTGTTTCAGTGTTATTTATGTACTAGTACACTATTCCTTCATATTTCAAAATAGCTTTTATTTTTAGATTTTCTGTTTGCATTTTTAGCAGTTTTTGCTTGCCATTGTTTTTTTTGTTTTTTTTTAATATATATTTTTATTTTGCTTCTAAATTTAGATCATTTCTTAAATTAAATAATTTATAATTTAGTTATAACTTAATTAGTTTTACATTTGTGTTACATTTTAAAGTTTGTGTTGATCTCTTTTTTATTATTTAATGACCAAAAACAATTTTTTGCGTGTGTGTTTCCAATTTCTATTATAATTGCATAAATGATTAATCGCAATTAATCGCATCCAAAATAAAGTTTTGTTTACATAAAATGTGTGTGCATAATGTTTATATTTATTATGCATGCATAAACACATGCATACACATATGTAATGTTTACACGTTCAGTATATTTATGAATAAAATAAAATTGATAAATATACAGAGTACACAAACAAAAACATTTATTTTGCATGCGATTAAATCACGATTAGGCTGAGCGCTAGAAAGCACTAATAATTGTATTAAATACTAATATGCAATGACTATTCCGATTGCTTACCTGTATCTGACGCTTTCCACAGTGTCGTGTGTTAGTCTACTGCTAGGGTTATGACTGTGAGGGTTGCCTGACAAAGAAAAGCGTGTTACGATCTACAGGAAAATGTTGATATTAGCATTATTAAGTTGTGCATGTAAAGGTACTCACCATAAACATTCCTAGATATATCGTCATGAAATCCTTTAATCTGGGATTCAGGAAACAGCGTTGTCCCAGCATGATCCAGGTATGTGACACCTTAAAGAAGAGAGAGAGGAGCTGTCAGCGTCCACTGCTCAGCCGCTATATGTACTTCACACTGAGGTCAACAGAGGGCGCTGCATGCATTCAGACCAAATGAAGCGAAAGTAAACGCTCGCAGCGTTACTGACCCCCACACGCACTCTCTACAAGTTAGCTAGCAAGTTAACTAGCAGAAGGACAGAGTTCGACAAGTTACTGAACGCGAAGGAGGCCAGGGACGCCGTTTCACCTTTAATCCGCTTAAACTCCCGATCGATCAGCTCTTGTTGATCGACGCCGTATCCGTAATAGCGCCAGAAACCCTTAAAACTATCAAACGTGCACAAGTCCCGAAAGTCCCGTAAAGACCCACTCTCCATGTCTGCAGAGTTTTACACAGACACAAGAGCTCCCTCTTTCGCGAATTTATGCAACTCTAGGCATGTCTAATCGACCAAAGTCTAAGAGAGTCTCTCTGCAGGACAAATGTAGTGGAGTTTCGTCAAAACCTCGTGTCGTTTCTGAAGCACGGCTAGTGCAAATTAGCGACCTCAAAATGGACATAAATGCCGCAACTGACCACCTGCCGTTATCTTGGATTAGTTAATCAAAGACATGTTTCTCGAGCAGCAAATCAGCACACTAAAATAATAAAGTAATAGTAATAATGCTGAAAATTCAGCAGACAATTAAGCGCTAGCATCGTTACCTAGAATTTGTCACCATGGTAACCGTTAGCATATTTCTGTCTGATACTACCAAAAGAACCACAATATCACCAGTGCCCCCAAGATAAATCTTACTAACTTTTGTCACGTATTTTCCTGCGGTTCCTTAAGGTTAACTTCACATCGCTATGACTGGTATGTACAAAAATTAATTCAGGTCAATAGTTTTGATATGAAGCCACTCAGAATGAGACCAGTGGGACGTTATATATTGGAGAGCGTCTGCAACTATGAACAGATACTGAGAAAAATATATTACTGAGACACAAGGGCATATCACGGAGTGAGAAAATAGATAAAACGGTCACACTCAATTCACTCTCTAGTGTGCTTTTTCTATTAGCAATCCGGGGATTTACATACACACGGGTAGACATGTAGAGAAAGTCTGTGACTGTGATTGTCTGGGTTTTGCTTTCGATATTTAGTGCTGTGTGTGACCACAAAACCAGTCATACGTTTCAATCCTGCAACACGTAAAAGCTAAATATAAATAAGCTTTCCGTTGATGAATGGTGTATCAGACAATATCTGGCATAGAGGTACAACTATGTGAAAATCTGGAATGCAAAAAAAAATAATAAAACTAAGAAAATCACCTTTACAGCTGTCCAAATAATGTTCTTAGCAATGCATATTACTAATCAAAAATTAAGTTATATATATATTTATGGTAGGTAATTTACAAAATATATTTTATACAAAATATCCAAAATATCTTTACTTAAAATCCTAATGATTTTGGCAAACAAAAGAAAAATGGATCATTTTGACCCATTCAATGTATTTTTTGCTGTTGCTACAATTAAACCTGCGTGACTTAACACTGTGTGTGGTTCAGAGTCACATATGTGTTTTTATTAATACTTTGAAGTAATATATTTGTATGTATTTTTTTTATTGTGTGTGCCTTTGCTATTTTATTTTTAATAACTTTAATTATTTTTAGTTGAGCAGTATTCATTTTAGTATTTTAGTACTTTTGCTCGCCAGGTGGACGCTTCTCTTTCTCGTTTAGCTTTTCATGTAGCATTAAAATTTGTGTTTTAAAAAAAACGAAACCTTGTGATATTTTTAGCCAACAATAACAACCCGACTGTTTGTCACAGAACTTGATTTTACACTATTTATCAACACATATGCAGGGAGGGAAGGGAGATCCACAGAGACGTTGTTCATTTCCATCCCAGACAGCAGGCAGTGATTAAATATGCCACTTCTGCTCCACTAATTCATTCGCTTTGAAATTCAGCTGCCGAACAGAGTGCATCTTTTCCTGTTAAAGGGCCACATTGTTTTCGCAGGACTTTGGCCTCATTAGCAGGAGTAGATGCTCGGCGTGGGGGGAGGGGACACCGGCCAAAGAGACATTGTGTCTTTCTGTCCGTAATGATGTGACACAGTCAATTTGGAGATGCTTATGTTGATTGGGGGTGCCGGCATTTTGGCATTTTCTGTCTTATGTGTCCTTCAAAATGTCATTATCCATGCATATGCCCTATCTAGGTCTTCCCTGCCAAAGTATCTCGAGATTCAAGTCTCGCAGTTAGACAACTGTGTCTAGCTTTTATGTGAATATTTTGCCGGGCGGCTTCGCCAAAGCATGGAAAACCTGTTGCCTTCTCGTCTTCTTGGGATTCCCTAATGCATCCGTTCCCAGGACGAAGGAGCTGCGCCATCAACTACGTGAGTATTAAGAACTGAGAGAGCCTGCGGGCTCACGTAGCCTGGGCTAAAGGCTTATCAGAGGCTAAGCCTGAGGGGGGGGGGAACAGTAAAGCTAGTCTCAGTCGACCAGAGGTACGGGCACAAGGCCATCTGTCCGTTCTCTGAATACAACTGACAACAAAAGAGGGCAACTCCGCACTCAGGGAATCATACACACTCTGAAAACCTCGAGCGTTAACTCATCCTGGACTGACAAGGCAAGAACAGTTGGAGAAGAAAGTAAGTGGCATCTCCGAGCTGTCTCAACCTCCATCACTTCTCAGGTCAGTTTGCTAACTTCAACCCGAAGCCGCTCGTCACGCTCAGGGACTTCCAGAGGACAGGAACAAATAGGCGTATTAATGCTTTTCTGCCAGCAACAGCGCTTTTGTTTCATCTTTGACAAAAGGAAAACTGTTGTCTATATCCTTCATATATATTCATGTGACTGTATATACACTATATGACTATATAGACTTATTTGTATAACACAATATAGATCTGAACAGATACCATTCATAAATTATGTTAATGTTAATAAATGTAAATGCATATATATGTAATAACAAATGTAATTTATAAATGATGTTGATGTTAATATACATAAAAGCCATATTCTAGTTCTAACTCTAGCTCTAAACACTAATGCTTGTTTAATGCAAATAAATGTCACGTTTCAAAAATACGAATATTACATGTTATTACTGAATGGATCTATTCAAAGATAAGTTTAGCTAACGACAACAAATGTCTGGCCATTAGGATTACGTCTTTAAAACAGACCGCGATCATTTCTGAAGTCTAATCTGACCCGCCGTTTACTTCGCACGTCAACGTTTCACCGGCAGACGCATAAATTATTTAAATTCCCGATCCATAAACACATTTGACATTTGAAAAACAGCGAGTGTGATATCTATATTCGGGCTTATTAGCGCTGCGCTATACGATGGCAGAATGTTTTCAGATGCCTGTTGACAAGCTTTGGAAGGACAGAAATGGGTCAAATGGGTTTTAGCATTAGCCAAACAAATCCGGGCCTATAGGATTAGACAGGATGGCAGCAGTGCGTTTGATGCATTTACCTGATGAAACAGCACAGAACTAATAGCCACACAAAAGAAGCAGGCTTTTTACACCGTTTGTTATTAAACCCAGTCATCGTGTCTCATATTAAGAATGCCGAATCTATAACTCATTTCGTAACTTCCACATTAGGAGTCTAGTTCATGATTAAAATTGAATTCTCTGTCTTTAACAAATAACCCTTTTACTGGCTTCGATATTAAACAGAAGCACACACACACACACACACAAAAACTAATTATAAATATATAACATTTGTTTCTCTTTTAGTCTATTCAGCAGTTCCCGTCTCTTTAGCAAGTTCCTCTGCTGCTGGAGTGTCATGGAAAAAGGGACCACTTTTCATTTAACGGCTTATGTAAGTCTGAAAACATTTCAAAAGCGGTAGTTTTCAAAGAGGCCTAGCAAATGAAAGCGCTGGGACTCAATTAGAATAGATGTCTTCATGTTCTCGCTTAAATAAAGAAAATGCACTCATTTATTGCTCCTAGCTGCGGGGCCTCATTAGAGGAATATGAGGAATGGATAAGGCATTATTAAAGGGAAATTTAAGACGATCTCCTTACACTTCCTCTGATCTAACGCTGCCTCATTTTTTCAGTTCGGCCCATGAATGCGCTCTGCGACCTTATATCTGGCTTTGAATCGATTCGGGTGGCGATAAGCTCGGTTTTAAAGGGCTCGCCGTCGCGGAGATGTGAGGAATGTGGGAACAGACGACTCTCTGATAAATTAATGGGCCTTGTTAGACATGGTCACACAAACATCATTTGATCCAAAGGACACAAGTGGCTCTTTTTTTGAGTCTTATCAAACACGGTCACACCATTTCTATTAAAGCAGAGCCATTAGAGAGGTTAGAGGCAGGGCCCCGGGAAATAACGCCCGCCTTAATGTCAGAGCGCAGAAAACACTGAATGAACGCATGGCCTTATAGACATTTCGGGCTTAGAAAGATAATAGCAAGGAATTATGAGTTGTAAAGACTGCAATGTTTGCTCGCTCAAATTCATCTCATATCTCTTTGGACTCAACTTGTAAATTTGTCTGTTTGTGTGCACAGAGACAGTCTGTTTGAAGCATCTAGACCCAAGAGAAGAATGAATATGAATGAGAAGGAGGGAGGAGTGTGCGAGGGGGGGCTAAATGTCACCCTCACCATCCGCCTACTAATGCACGGCAAGGTAAGACACAGAGCTGTGCTCGTTTTGTTTCCGGCAGCCAGTCGAAAGCCACGAAACAGCACTTGGGGAAGATTTATGAGTGTATAGGTGATCGTTTCAGATTCTAGACCGCCAATCTAATTGATTCTAAAATGCTTTCTTTTGGATAACATAGTATTGAGAGCATACAGCGATAAAGGGACGATATTTCTGCATCGTCAAGGCACCTGTAGTAAACTGGGTCTGAGATGATGTCCGAAATGGTGGATGTGACGTGATGAAGTGCTGAAATGAGGCTGCATGTATGCAATTGAAAATACAGTAACAACTGTCGTATTATGAAATATTTTTACCATTTAAATTTTGCCGTTTCTGTTTTAACCATTTAAAGCATATTGAGGCCAGTCTTTATTGTCACGCGATTATTTCAGAATCATTCAGAATGTCACATGATCCTTCACATGTACACAGTGCGTTATTTTAGATGGGATTCATCACCATTGATCGTTTGACAGCTCTAGACACAATACCAACCGAAATTTGGGGGTACAAAAGTTCATCAAATGTGACGATGAAGACATTTTAAATGGTACAAAAGATTTCTAATTAAAATAAATGTTCTTTTGAACTTCCTATCCATCAAATAATGAAGAAGTGTATTTATTTCCCTTACATTATTAAGCGGCAAACACTGTTCTCAACACTGATCATGAGAAATGCGGCGTCAACAGCTACACTTCTTGCTATTTCATGCTGTCGACACTATTTTTGATTATGTCATCTAACAGAGAGCACCGATAATCTCCAGTTTATCATGCAATCATTTAGGATTAACTGAGATTTTGTCTGTTTTGTGCGTTTCTAGGAAGTTGGAAGTATCATTGGGAAGGTAAACAATTTAGTATTATCCTGATAATTGCATTATTGAATTATGAGCGTTTATTCTTTGGTGTTCCCAAGCACATTATACCGTGTTTAAACATGGCTTGCAACCTAATCATAATATACACATTCTGATATAATTATGTCTTTTCTGTTTCAGAAAGGAGAGACTGTCAAAAAAATGAGAGAGGAAGTAAGTGCTACATTGATCTTGATCGAATAGGACTAAGCATTGCATATATTTGCATACATAATCATTTTAATTTATTTGGAAATATTAATACCTCATTTTATATAGTAGGGTTATTTTTAAGTTTTTTCTTATTAACTATATGGAGTGTTCCTTTCATTTTACATGCTATTAATGCCGGCTAGCTGTGTAAAGATTTAAAGAGCTCATGTGGGTGGCCACATGTAGGCTATACCAAAAATTAGACTGCAGAAAACCATCTGGAATCATTTGCAGTTTGAGCAAAATCATCTTATTATCTTCACAATCAGTTTGATGGTATTTCAATGCCAGAGTGCAAATGTCAGCCTAGAAGCGAGACTGATCAATTAAACGTAATGCAGCACAAAAACTCTGCTTTTCTCTGTGGACTCAGAGCGGAGCCAGGATTAATATATCTGACGGTTCCAGTCCAGAGCGCATTGTCACCATTACCGGACAGTCTGAGGTCATCTTCAAAGCCTTCGCTATGATCGCAGAGAAATTTGAGGAGGTGGGTAGTACACTGTAAAAATATTAAAGTGGATTCACGCTAGGGATTTATTTTACCATACGTTCACATTATGCAGCAAAAGGTTTTATAATTTATTACAGTTACATTGAACTGGCTGATCACAGTTCAGTCACCACTGTCTGTGTCTGCATTACGGCCATCTTTTTTATTTAGACATGAATTGTATTAGTTTGACATCCACAGAAATATGCCTTGAATGCATGCATATGTATTTATTGTGGTTGCATTTTTTTACTGTTTGATGGTTGATTATTTAGGTACTTGTTCATATTAATCGTGTTTATTTTTAATACTTGTTAATTAGCAGAGTTAATGGCCCAGGAGATCATACAAAAAAATTTAATATTTGTAATGCACAATAATCACTGACCTCATCATAACAGTACTGCAAACCCCTCCTCCCTTAATTGTTTATTACATTATAATATTTGCTTTATTTTCTCCATGTCTCACAGTGAAACCAATTCTCTTCTGTAGCACCATTACATTGGCTTTTAATGAAATTAATTAGAAGTAAATTAGGTCCCAGCCTGATCGTGACTTAACTATTAAAAACTATTAACACTTTGCTATTTTGTATTATTTTCCATTTATACACTACAACTCAAATGTTTGGGATCTGTAAGGTTTTAAATGTTTTTTTAAAGACGTTTCTTATATTCATCAAGGCATTTATTTGAACAGATGTACAGTAAAAAAAAACTCTAACATTGTCAAATAGTATTTCAATTTAAAATGACTGTTTTATATGTGAATATATTTTAAAATGCAATTTATTCCTGTGATACAAAGCTACATTTTCAGCGTATTACTTCAGTGGACAGTGTCACATGATCCTTCAGAAATCATTCTAATATGCTGATTTATTATCAATATCGTAAACAGCTGTGCTGCTTAATAATTTTTAAGAACCTGTGATGCTTTATTTCAGGATTCTTTAGTCAATGAAAAGAAAAGCATTTATTTGAAACATTTATCTAACATTTATTAACAATACAAACTGTTTAAAAATTTTGGGAGAGAGTACATTTTTATTCCTTCCTTTTTAGAAAGAAATGAATACTTTCATTCACCAAGGATGAGTTGAATTAATAAAAAGTGATAGCATAGATTTACATAGTTAGAAAATATTTATAGTTTGAATAAGTGCTGTTCTTTTTAACTTGTATTCATCAAAAAATCCAGAAAAAAAGCACAGGTTCAAAACCGATAATAATAAATCAGCACATTAGAATGATTTCTAAAGAACCGTGTGACATCTGAGACTAGCAATGCAGCTTGGCATCACAGGAATAAATTATATCCTAAAGTATTATGGGTTTTTTTTTTATGTATTTTTGATCAAATAAATTCATGAGAGAGTTATAAGTCTTACTGATCCCAAACATTTGAGCTGGTATATATATATATATATATATATATATATATATATATATATATATATATATATATATTTATATTTATTTAACATTTTTATATAACGCAGCATTACCTAGTCAGTATTTTCAAGACCTGTCAACCTGCCTTCCTGTTTTTTTTTTTGCTCCCTTATAAACTTGTATTTATGAAAAACTGACACAATGTCTTGACAAGAGCTGAATCGAGCTTCTTTCTGATGCATATGCACCTCTTTCAGGACATCCTGGCATCTATGATAAACAGCACCGTGACAAGCAGGCCTCCCGTGACACTGCGCCTCGTCTTCCCCGCCAGTCAGTGCGGTTCACTCATTGGCAAAGGAGGCTCGAAGATCAAAGAGATCAGAGAGGTAGACATTCTATGCAGAAGTTTAATTGTTGGCGAATGCGCAGGGTTTGTAATGCAGGTCACAGCGGCTCCCAGATGATGCACGGAATGATCCGTTAAACAATTAGTTTCCGTCGTCTCAGCGGCAGGCAGAAACACTTAACATCAGCATGATTGATTGTCCTCATCAAGACAGAACTTTTTATTCCTGAGCACAGGGGGCCGCTCGACTCGGGCTTCCGCTAAATCCACACGTTATGAGACGGCAGCACCCCTGAGCTGTAATTTCCTCAACTCTTGAACTCACTTTTCCTCAAACTTATCTATTCATGGCTTTCGCTGATGAAAAAACAAAAGCGATCCATCTCAAAAGCGGAACCATTCGTTGTCGTTTAGCTGTTGAAATTGACATGAGGACAGTGACTTTTGCTTGAAGGCTTTGTTTTTTCATTCGGCTGGTGGATCACATTGAATAAATATAGCTGTCCTCGCCGCTGAGGGCTGTGAGGGGTGAACTGGCTGCTTTTATTCCCAGTTGCTATGAATGTCTAGGACAGGACGGCCCACCAAGGCCTAAATAGACTAATATTTATATACGGTATCCAAATAGCTTGACCTAAATAACTGGCCAGACGATAACAATGTCAGTTCTAGACATGAGAATAGCTGTAACACCAAAAGGGACTGTATGGCACACTTTTTGCTAGCCGCTTGGAAAGAAATCAGAATTTGTAATCTTACAATCTCCTCAGTGCTGAGCTGGGAAACCTTTCAAACTTCATGAAGAATATTAACTGGTGATCAGTGGCCGTATTGCAGTTAATATGCACGATAAAGACATTTACATATAAAATGATACTTTCCGATCGTTAAAAGATTTCTTCACTTCCAGGAAAAAAAAATTCTTGATAATTTACTCACCCCCGATGTCGTCCAAGACCATATGTGTCTTTCTTCCTTTATTCGAAAACAAATGACGTCGGATTTTTTGAGGAAAACAGTCAAGGATTTTTCTTTATAAAATTGACTTCAATGGGAGCTGAAGGTCCAAATTACAAATAATTCAATACAGCTTCAAAGGGCTCTACACAATCCCAGCTGAGGAATAAGAGTTATCTTATCTAGAGAAAAATTCAGTCACGAAAAAAATTATATATACCTTTTAACCACAAATGCTTGTCTTGTAGCTCTGCGACATAGCTTGTTCTTCATCTGTGTACTTCGTTCAAGGGTAGGGCTAAAAACGCAAAATCGTCTGACATTGTTGTTTTTTCTTCATAAAGGGCGTCTGATTTTCTTTCCACGCTTGCTTTATAAACACCTACGTCACACATGACCTTTCCGACATGATTACAAAATTGCCTGAGGTCAAGCTAGTGCAAGACAAGTCTTTGTGTTAAAAAAAATATTTAAATTAGATTTTTTTTTTTTTAGAAAATGGCCAATCGTTTTGGCTAGATAAGACCCTTCGAGGCCTTTGAAGCTGCACTGAAACTACCATTTGGACCTTCAACCCACTGGCCTCCATTAAAGTCCTCTATACGGAGAAAAATCCTGCAACATTTTCCTCAAGACCTTAATTTCTTTTCAAATGAAGAAAGAAAGACGTGAACGTCTCGGATGACACCTTGAATTATCAGGATTTTTTTTCATTCTAGAAGTGAACCAATCCTTTAATGTACGTGATAAAAAGCGATCATTAAAGAAATCATTGCATAGCTGTCTGGAACGAGTGAATGTGATTGGTCAGTGTGGCCTTTTGGAACGCTTCGTTTTAAGAGTGCAGGTAATAATTAGAATTCAAATCAATAATTCATGTCTGCGCATTCATTTAACTGGCGAGTAGCTGTGTAAGAAGCACTATAATGCACAGTCATTTGCTCATTATTACAAAATAAAGCCAGGCATACAGGCTGACCAGAAATGCGGATGTGGGCTGACCTTCTCCTTTTAAATGTCACTACCGAAAGAAATATGAATGATGTCATGTGTGGCTTTTCTAATCATCCTGTCCAGCGCGTGCTGACTAAAATCATGGCTGTATGTCAGAGCACAGGTGCCCAGGTCCAGGTGGCAGGAGACCTACTGCCTGACTCGACCGAGAGAGCCGTGACCATCTCCGGCACACCTCACGCCATCACACAATGCGTGAAACACATCTGCACCGTCATGCTGGAGGTTCGTGAGCGTATGCTTTTCAACTGAAAATGCGCGCAATCATGCGCAATTTCCCTCGTGCTTAAATGTTATTTCAAGTGGGGAATATTTTCCGGGTCTTTTTCACCTTCACGCTTCATTTGCATTCACTCTCAGCGCATGGTCTACATGTTAAATGTTCCTGTTTGCTTCATTAGTTCTCAGCATCCAACCTTGGATGCCTTTGTTTTGCAGGATTTTCCCTGGCCTGCATTAACTTTGGGCTTTGAACAGTAAAATCCAGTGGGGCTTAACAGAGATCTAGACAAAAACTGCCTAAACGCCTTTGTTTTTGTCCTGACTGTGCTTGTCTCCCTCATTTAGTCGCCACCTAAAGGAGCCACCATTCCGTACCGCCCCAAACCCACCACGGGTGGCAGCCACACAGTGTTGGCGCAACCCCATGCTGCGTCGGTGAGTCCTTCATCTATCTCTTAATGTAGAAACCATACAATCGAAGCAGCGCTTCATGGGCATTAACGATTCCATAGCTCCCTGCGGTCCCAGTGGGATGCTCTCAGTGTGGATATTGGCGCTAATGGATAGAGTGAGATCAGCTGCTGGAATAAATCTCACCCCCAGATCCAATCAGTAATATAGTCACCAATTGGGCCATTGGACCATGCCAAGTGCTCTTAAACATGCAGATCAGACTCACTTTGAATCACTAATTTAGATATGTAGGTGTTTGAATTGGAAAGCTTGTAGCTAATCATAAATGCAGCTGTATATAGCCAAACAATTCATTCATATGTATTACATTCTATTGTTCTGACCTTATAAAACGCATACTTACTCATAAGCTTGTGTAATCAAAGCTTTGACCCATTAATTTTGATATATACTCTTGGTATGTTGTCCAAAGGGTCTCTGTTGCTTATTTGAGTGATCATGACATTAAAGAAAAGGCTAGTTGTCATTATAATGAAAAGTCATGTCAGCTGCAAGCTCTCTGGAGAATTTAAAATGCTAAGAAGCAGTTTAGTTCTGTATTTTTTGGCCATGTTTGAAGATAGCATGGAATGTTCATGTGTTGCCCCCTTGTGGTTGTATTAAGAAGAGCTTGACATATTTCTGTCATAATTCCACATGGCACTCTTAAACATGTTAACGACAAAGCACTCTCAAATAGACACATTTTGACTTGTGGTGTAAAGTCTGGTCCACTTTGCAGCTTATTCTGGCTGAGGGCCACCCACTTTAACATGAACAAAGCGGACAAACGCTCTATGTTTTGTTTAAAGCGTTCTTTTTTTGGTGAATTTTATGCGAAATTAAACATTATAACTACTGACTCGAATTGGCACAGAAAACTCACCACATAGACATAACCGACATGAGCGATTTATTGATTATTTCACATGCAAAATATAATTTTGCTTGTGGATAACTAGTAACTACCTACTAAGCATTCCTAACAACATTTAAAACCACTAACTCGGCAAAACCTCAGAAGTGTATCGTCAACACAATTTTTTTTTTGGATAAAATTCTGCTAACCCCAGTTGTTACAATTTGCCTTGCATTTTAGCTATCTATTTAGAGCTTGCTGTTTTCATAAAAGCTTTCTAGGTTATGAAATATGAATAAGCACGGACTGTGGGCGGTCCATGGGCGTGTCATGTCATCTAATGAGCAAGCTGCAAATAAGCGCTTGTTATTCGTTCTAATCTAAACATGCTATCTGTTCCACAGGCATTTGCTATTCCTGGACAATTTGCCATTCCACCCCAAGACGTGAGTGTTAGTCGTACTGGCTGATCAGTATCATTCACAGCACACTTCACAACACCACTGCAGTCCCCCAGCCACATCCCACCCCTTACACAATCACAATTCTCCCACTGCATTCCTCACACACACACACACACACATGAGCGCCGATACCCCCGATATGGTCTCTGCTCTCTGATCGCTTCTTTAATATCTAGCATCACTAACACTTGTTAGTCCTCGGTCATGACACAAGTGAACAGTATTAGTTTGCAGAATCATTCAAACCAAAACGCTCTAATTACAAAGGTTGCAAGGCAGCACCGTATTGACCAAACCCTGAACATTAAGGACAATCTCTGTTAAACCCTTCTCCATATAGACTCCGATTTCTGATTTAGCCTGATCCCCGCGGCCGAATCACGTCCGTGCCGATATATAGCAAAATCGCACCGCTAGACATGTGATATTGTTGCACATAAAATTGAGATTGCGAGTGAAAACAAAATTAACAGTAAAGTCGGAAGCCGGAGCAAGCTGCAATTGTGATATATTAAGTCTCTTTGCAAGATAGTCTCAATTGCAGTAAAATGTCAATTGCTAGATTTAATGTCAATGAGAGATATAATGCAATAGCTCGAGTACGAAAGACAAAGTCATGGCAGTGATATATAGCCAAATTTCAAATTAGTCACATTGTGACATATCCAGTAATGTAAGGTTGATGCGAGATATACAGTTAAGTCGTGTGATAAAGTCGCTATTGTGATATATGAAGTCACTGAGATTTAACACATTGTGATAAAATTGCACTTAACTGTGAGATTTAAAGGGATAGCTCACCCAAAAATGAAAAATGCAATTGCGCGCCCTAATGTGCTTCTAAGACCTTTGATCATCTTTCTAACACAAATTATGACATTTATGAAGAAATCTGAGATCTTTCTTGCCTTTTTTCTTATTATTAATGTTTTATTTTTGCCATTTTTGACTGTATTATGTGTAGAGGAGCGAGATCAGAAAAAGGTCCTAGTGATAGCGCAAAGGAGCGATGTGTCAGGCATTACAAGGCTACTGCTGAAAGCAACACAACTACCACCTTTCTTTGTGCACCAAAACAGTTCTCGTAGCTTCATTTTGATCGAACACTGATGTCACGTTGACTGTTTTAACGATGTCCTTACTGCCTTTATAGGCCTCGAACATGCTAGTTACATTACTGTCGATGCAGGGTCAAAAAGCGCTCAGATTTCATCAAAAATATCTTAATTTGTGTTTTGAGGATGAACAGAGGCCTTATGAGGTTTGAAACAAAATGAGGGTGAGAATTTTTATTTTCGCGTGAAGTATCCCTCTGAAGCCAGTGCCTTATATGCAGTTAAGCCGCAGGTATAAAAAATATAAATGATAGAAGGTTCAGTATTAAAATGATAAGCAAATGTGATGACGTAACAATACGATAATATTTCCAAACAATAGCGAATTATGATCGCTGTTCTTCCTTCCGTCGACTTGCACTCTGAATTGTGATTGGTCTTGCGTGTAACACATGTATCTCTACCTCGGCTCTGCAAAGGCGCTGTCACGGTGTCTGTTAATTCTCACAGACAGCTGAAGTGTCATGATTACTGCAGATCGGACGATTCATTCCACATGCTAAGAACCGAAACACATCTCTGGCTTAAATACGATTCTTTTCCTGCCTCGCAAGCACTCGAATTCCCTTAAGGGAATGCAAATGTAGTTTTTCGATCACCTTAGAGTGGACGGTAAGTCCAAAGGGGGACCTGATAACTAATCTGAATTTGAGACTTGATATGGGTGCTGTTCTGTCTGTAGGTGTGAGTGTCCTCTGAAATAATTCCATTTTGATTGGCTAGTTCTAACCTCCCTTCCTGCCCCCGCAGTTGACCAAGCTTCACCAGTTGGCTATGCAGCATATCCCCCTTACCTCCCTTGGGCAGAGCAACCCCACCTTCCCTGGTACGTACCCAGAGCTCCCCAGGGAAGTCTGTCTCTCCCTTTGTCTGTCTCTCTGCCTGTCTTTCTCTCGATCTGTCTCTTTCCCTCTCCACTCTTTCGTCCGTCGTGTCTGACCACCTCCGTCTCATGCGTTCACCACCGCATGTTTTCCACTCTGAAGAAAATGATGGCGAAGCCGTTTTTGTGGTAAGGTAATAAATATCATAACACTGCCAACATAATCAACCTGGTCTCATAAAAATATGTACCTCGGTGCACTTTTTGTGCAACACCGTTTTTACGTACCTTGCTGCACCTTTGACCTCGGTTTCAAAGTAAATGCCCACTGAGTGGCGCTAAAACACAGGTTTAATACGTAAATCCTGGCACATTTTTATTGCGTTTACATAGGTAAGTATTGCTGTGTTTTTTACGTTGCTTTAGGCATTGCGACTGTCCAAGTGCAACACTAAACCTACTAGATAGTGTTAACAAATGCAAAAGAGGCATTTGTTTATGCAACTGTGCCATTTTAACTTCCTTTTATGCAGATTTGATCCGTTTTGCTAAACTATATTTACACGGGATACAAACCGGAGCTTTCCATCTCCCAAGTGCAACACTATATCATGTGAGCCAACGAACAAACCCACCATCTATGAAAACTCATAGATATGAAGCTGGATACCCGTGATGCTAACGATTAAAATCTCCCAGCATATTAATATTGTTTTGAAGTCATAACATGAACTTGTGCGTAATTGTGCGAAAATTACACCTTATTAATCGAAACTCTGTAAATTTGTGTGAAAAGGAATAAAAAGTGTCAAGGTTTTACTGCCTCTAGTGTTCACTTCTTCAGGAAACTGCAGTGATATGTACTTACTGGTACGTATTTCGCGTCTCGCTAAAAAGTGCGCCCAGGTAGGTTTATGCCATGAGACCAGGTAGTAACATAATGCTGCGCATGCTGTGGCATGATACAACTACTAACCAGTCCTGATAGCTCTAGATATAGTCTGCGCTCGGATGCCAGCCGGCGGCTCCTTTGAGCTGTCATTGAAATCTCCAAATGTGTCATGTCACCATAACAACAGCATCATGATGGCTATGTGATGCATATGTGTCACCCCTCGGTCTCTCCTTATATGTGAACTCATCACAAAGGCTTTCACTCGTTTAACATTCTTCCCCCCTCGTGTCCTCCACAAAGCCCCCTGACCTGTTCAAACCGGCAGCATTTTCCTAAGCAAACCTGAAGCCCACTCACAGCAGCCCACATTTATCATGAAAAACAGAGTCCGCACACTGCAAGTGCCAGCCCATAATTATTACCATGGAAATAGGGGATTGAAGAGAGACAGCCTCTCCACAGACGTTTTCCGATAATGTGCGCTATTTGGAAATGCTTTTATGGGTGTTTTTGAATCTCAGGCAGACATGAATTAAACAGGAATTCATTCATGACTCACCCGCATAGCAGTCTTAATGCTTCCGTACATTGTGTAATTTTAATATGATAGTTTTCAGTTTTATCTGAGAGCACTCAGTGGCAGTGTAGCAATGGCAGAAAAGTTTCTTCTTTTTTTTTGTATTGCTTACCTTCCTGTTTCCCTCCATAGGTCTGGAGGCCTCTATTGCAACCAGTTCTCATGAGCTGAGCATTCCTAATGATGTAAGTTATATTATATGTCATAATCATTTATTTCATTTAAAATTACAATTAACTTTTAGTTAAAGTAAATTATGTTATTGGTGTGTACACTGACACACGTGAACTATATGGATGTCATCCATCTTGTGATTTTCACCAAGTCTCCATTTATCTGATACAGAGATACAAAAAATAGCAATACTGTGAAATATTACTACAATTTAAAATGACTATAATATATATATTTTAAAATGTAATTTATTCCTTACTGCAGTCTGTACAGTTACATGATCCTTTAGAAATCTTTCCGATATGCTGATTCGCTGCTCAAGAAACATTTTTTATTATCAGTGCGGAAAATGTGATTTTTTCCCCAGATGAATTGAAAGTTCAAAAGTGCATTTATTTGAAACTATTTATTTTTCTAAAAATGAAATCTATACCGTCACCTTTGTCATTTTAATGCATCCTTGCTGAATGCAAGTAATAACCAGAGTTTGGATTTCCATCTAAAATAACAATGCTGCATCTATATCTATACAAGAATAATAGAGAAACATATCTGCTTATTATATCTGCCGCTTGTTGATTCTCATGCAGAGCTCACAAGATGCATACTGATTCTTAGTTTGAGGCACCGAGACGACATTTTATTTATAAAGAACCAAAGGTGCAGCAGAAAAACGTTTACAATGTTTACTTGCTTTTGCTAACAGTAACATAAAAATAGTCTGAGATGTGAATCGTTCCAAAAACCACATCATTCAAACAATTCTAAACAATTATGTACGCATTTGTTTATATTTCACTTAGTTTTTCCAGTCAGTTTAGACTTTAATTTGCATTTATTTTATTTTTTTAAATAATTGGAATAAATCATTTTAAACCATATTTTTGCTCCCCTCATCTTACATTAAAACGCATGCCAATTGGATTGATATTTTTGATGTATTGCTATGACATTCATATAGCTTTAGGTGTATCTTAAGTATAATCTTTTTTTTTTTTTTTTTTTTTTTTGTTATCATTACACTGACACTGTTACTCTGATCATGTACTAAAGTAATCCTGTTATTCCGCACCCACTTGTAGAGTCTATTTAGTAACATTTAAGGCATGCCATACAGTAGAGAAGAACAACTTCCATGTCCCAGAGGTTTACTCTCAGCCTCCTCAGACTTTTAATGTCCAGATGTTGTTTGCCCCTCACCCGTCTGTCTCTCTTTCTCTCAGCTCATAGGCTGCATCATTGGCAGACAGGGCAGTAAGATCAATGAGATTCGCCAGATGTCTGGTGCCCAGATCAAAATTGCCGGGGCCACAGACGGTTCGGCAGTGCGCCACGTCACCATCACAGGGTCCCCAGCCAATATCAGCGTGGCTCAGTACCTCATCAGCGCGAGGTAAGACTTTTCCCTCTCACATGTCAAAGCGTGGTTCAGCCAAAAATGAAATTCTGTCATCATTTACCCTCCCTCATGTCATTCCAAAACCATATGCTGTTTCTTCGGTGGAAATTGAAGGGTGAATTTTGGAAGAATGTTCATGCAGCTCTTTTCCATGCAGTTTGTGATCCCTTCTGTCAAACTTCAGAAAAGGATAAAAGCGGCATAAAACTATCCCACATGCACAGTAAAAGAAACCATTTATAGTGGCAGTAAAGAGATATACCAAAAAAAAACCCAATAAATCATGTAATTAACGTTTAAATATACATCAAACCTGTATTTGATTTAAGAGTTAAAATTAAATTGAGTGAGTTGCACCTTAACATGAAACTTCCTAAATATTAAATATCTTTCTTGCAATACAGTGCAAGCTGGAAAAGAGCAGCCGGAACATTCTACGACAGTGTTTTGTTTTAACAGAGGAAAGAAACTAACCATGATGACAAAACCTTCATTTTTGGATGAACTATTCCTTTCCCTCAATCTGTTTTACGTAATGGTGTAATACTAAGGAATTAGACAGCAGTCATCTCACCCATTCAGCACTCCTTTATTAATTCTCATCCAGGCATGTTATTATTCCTTCTTGTAACACATAACATTCCCCAAATTGATTATTCTTTTCTCTATTTCTCTCACCCCCTCTCTCCTCTTGTGTGCACCCCGTAACCTCTCTATTAACCCCACACTTGTCCTCGTGCATCTGAATGTGTGTTTGCAGTTTAGAGATGGCTAAACTGAGCATCCAGGCTGCGTCGTCTTCCTCTTCCAGCACACCTATCGACCTCAGCCTGGGCTTCTCCCAGTCCACCCCCTCCGTCTCCGCCGCCTCTTCCATGGCCGTCCTGGCTGCTCCCCCCTCTGCTATTAACGTCCACTCCCCCCCGTCCGTCCCCTCCATCCCCAGCGCCCACTACGCATTGCCTGTTTCCAGCCTGCTTGGCATGAAAACCGTCCCCCTGCTGGCAGTGCACACAGCCACCTCCGCAGGCCTCCCGGCCGGCCTCACCCCCTACACCACAAAGATCCCCACCTCGTCCGGCATCAAAAAATCTGAGCGGCAGAAGTTTGCTCCATACTGAGCGGCCGTGGTCTTTAAACATCAGTAACGTTGTGCTTGTATATTATTCAGTCATGAATATTAAGTAGATTGAACGTGTTTCACCCCACCCCATTTTTTTTTGTATGTTTCTGTGCAATATCACACAAGCGAGAAATAGTGAGTGCATGACAAGATTAATTGCTCCTTCTATTGTCTTCCATTTTTGTGTGGCGTTTCATTCGGAAGTGTTTGAGATATCCATCTCGCACCATATAATTTATCTGACACGGCACCTGTTTTTTTTAAAGAAAAGCCAAAGCCAGCAAGAACTTGATTTATTGGTACTATGCATCTCACAGTGTTTTTTGTATGTATATATATATATATATATATATATATATATATATATATATATATATATATATATATATATATATATATATATATATATCTTGGAGTGATCTTTAATGTGCTGATTAGAACGGCTGTCATCGTTGTTATTGTATCAAAACACAATATACAAAGTCATTTAAAAGAGAGTGTCATGCTCTGCCTCTCATGCTGATGTTGTTATTCAGACTTTGACCTACTTTAGTAATATGACATTATATCAGAACTTTTTTTTCCCCTGCAAATACACATTTTAATGAATACAGCAGAGACACAAGCCACAGCCTAGGGGTCCTTGCCCTGTAATAAGGGGGCCGGTCAGGTCCTTAATAATATGATGAGGGACCCTCATATTTAATTATATTTAGTAGCTCTATATTTATTAAAAAATCACGAATTTGAAAATGTATGACATTGCATTGTTTCCAAAATTAAATAATTGACTTTTATATTGTCATCGTATTAACAGCAAATTCTGGAAAATATTTATTTTGAATTAAGATCACACTGAATCGTCTCCTACCAACTACTCTATTACTGTTAGATGTGTAAAATGATTTTCGCTATGAATATTATTACGAGAGCAATTAAAAATATTTATTTAACATTTTACGTTAACACTTTTCCTTTTCAAAAGTTTCAGTAAAATAAATAAATACATAAATAAATAATTTTATTTAACACAGATGCATTAAATTGATCAAAAGTAAACAAATGCTGTTCTTTTGAACTTTCTTTTCATCAAAGATTTCTGGGAAAAAAAATGGTTTAATGGCATTTTCAACATATAATAATAATGAAAAATATTTTTTGACCAAATCAGTTTAATAGAATTATTTCTGAACCATTATTTGAAGCTGGAGTGATGCTAAAAATTGCAAATCACGGAAATAAATAGTTTTTACATTGTAAACACATTTCACAATATTACAGTTCATACTCTACTTTTGATCAAATAACTGCAACGATGGCAAGCATGAAAAAAGTATACTTCTGAATAGTGGTGTATGTGTTTTAAACCTTTTTTTTTTTTCCTCTCTCTAATTTCTGTGGGCCACAAGCACTTGCTTCCAGCCTGTGGGGGTCCCAGGACACCAGCTTGAAAATAAAGCCTACACTTTGTGTTGATGTTAAACAATATCCAATAAAATGTAATGCTTTTGTTCGCTCGGCTAAGATAACCGACGACGCTATGAAACTGTGACACCGACCCGTGCTCCTCATGCCCAGCAGGGCTAATTATCAGAAGTAACTGTTTTTAACAATAATTTGATCTGTTCTTCTGTATCTGATTGTGTGTTTTCCTCCTAGGCTGTCCTCAGTGATAGCAAGTCTGAGGCCACTGTAGTGCAACATTTACAGCTCTTATCATTAATCTGTGATTGGATTACCCTAAAGCCATAGCGGACTCTTACGGACTCAAGAAATCCTGGCTACATGATGAAAACTGTTTTCTAATTTGAAAAACATGTATTAAACAGAAGCGCTGTAACTGTAGTTTTTTTTTTGTTTGTTTTGTTTTTTTGTAAGACATGCATTCGTGTTTGTTTCTAGGCTGCATTTCGAAATTCTGCGTACGACAAATCAATGTCCATTCGGCGTTAAGAGCGGGAATTTAAAAGTCGTTCTTTAATTAAACGACGGCTTTTTTTTTTTATTAGCACACGCGGTTTTGTAGTTCCGCGATGTCCGGAAACAGACACGCTCAGCCTTGGCAATGCATTTACGAACCTTTAATAAAAATTAAACATTTCCTACTTCATTGCATTTCACTGCCTGACCTGTTGTAATTGAAGTTAAAAGGTAAAAGCTAAGAGATTTCATGGTGCTCCAGATGCGTATATCCGCTGCCTCCAGTCTTTCAATAATACATGCAGCGCTTAAAACAGGGTTATTTTGGTTAAAGCAAGCTGGTCTCCGAGAACCAGAAAGCGCCGGGGCAAAACAGTTTTCCCGCGCCGCACGTGATTCACATTTGTCTTGCAGAGAGCTGATTTCGTCCTCCTTATCAACCGTTTGTTTGTGATGGATGTTTGCCGTTTTGTAAATGTCATCATTACGTCACTGGTTTACTGGAGAACAGACACAATGACAGGCCGAACGCTATTCATCTCAGTCAGACGCAGAACATAGCATTCCCATCGGATCTGGGGATACTGCCTGAACAAGCAGCGCATCAAAGCCTCTCGTTGTCATGCACTCAGCATCCGCTTTCACGCGTTTTCTCTAATTGTTTCCTCAGACACGTGAATGCCTCACCTTTGTCGTGGATGTTTCGACAGCCATCTTTTCGGGGGGGGGGTCCATCCAAGAAAGGCCTCCATGAATATTAACAACGCAAGTCTGAACTTCTTACCCTTTAGCAGAAACGTCCACCGAGACATCGGACAACAGCAAACTTCGCCTGGCAAAAAAAAAAAAAAAAAAATGGGAATGAACTTTTCGTCACCCTTGTTTTAGAAACTACCTTTTCGCAGGTACTGCCGGGACGGGTTGCTCAATCATGCATGTGGTCTGAGCGAACCATTACCACACTGTCACTCAGAGAGCCCTCGTCCTGTTCTCCAGCAGCGGAGGCACCATTCAACTTTAATAAAATAACTTCTGCTTTTAGAAAAACACTCTCGCGCCGAGACGCTTGGCCAAGCTGTGAGAATTTGACCTTAAACCTGTCTGCCGGAGGATCCGAGTCGCGTTTGTATGCCAAATAGTGAGGCTGGACTGGATCAATTGTTAATGTGCATGGAAATGTAGTGTTAGGAGAGGACCTCCTGTCTTCTGTACGGGTGGGTCGTGCTCTCTGTTGTGAAATGTAGCGTTGCGGACATTTATCCCTGCCTCTTTGTTAATGTTGAATTAATGATTTTCCCCTCTCGCCCCATCAAAAGATGATGATGGAAATGGCTTCGACCGACCCTGAATAATCAATTGTATTAATGCGGCCCTGTGCTGGATATGAAGAGTGTTTCTTTAAAAGGACGTAATCATCTGGCCTCGAGCGCCGCTGTCGTTCTGTGCGCATGTGTTTACAAAACTGTCCCCAGAAGTCGGCTAAATGTGACAGCGTCCTTTTGGGGACATCTGGGGACATTCTCATTTGAGAAAAAACAAAGAAAGAAAAAAAAAAAGCAATTCATAGATAAAATTCATAAAGAATACTAAACGTGCAGAAAAGAGTCCTTGTGAGGGTCAGGGTTCGTTTGTGATCCTTATTATTAACGTTGTACGAAAACATAATAGATCTGCGAGTGTCTGTTTAGCTATAGTTTGGGGGGAAAAAACGATGCAATGATTAAATTAGATGTGGTTCAAAAGTTTGGGGTCAGTATTTTATTTTAGAAAGACGTCTCTTAAAGTCACCAGTGCTGCATTTATTTGATCGAAAATACAGCTAAAAATATTACAGCTTTAAAGTAACACTTACTATTTTAATATCTTTTAAAATGTAGTTTATTGCTGTGGTTCAAGACTGATTTTCCAGTCTTCAGTGCCACGCAATCCTTCTGAAATCATTCAAATTTTCTGCTCAATTTATGGCATCTTAGCTGAATAATAAATGAATAAATACTACTACTATTACTACTAATAATAATCCTAATAAAAACTTACTGACCTGAACATTTTGAATGGATATTTCAGAAATAAAAGAACTTGTGTAATTAATTAAATATGATATAATAATCAGGATTAATAACATAATTTGTAACAACATATATTACTATACCCGGAACTTACTATGAGCTTGAGATAAATAAAAAAAAGCTTTAATCAACTCCCAGGATTTTGTAGCCTAAGTATTAGTTTAAACTAAGATAAAGGCTTAACAGACATCATGACATACACATAAATACTGTGTGCGTGTGTGTGTGTGTGTGTGTTTCACTATTCATAACTGACCAAATCAAGTGCTGCATTCAGTACAAACCGTGGCAGAAAAGTTCAATCGTCGTGTGCATTTCCACCGGTGTAACACCTGCGCGTTCAGACGCGTCTGATCCTCACAATCTCGTGAGCAAGGCCAGCACGGCCATCAGGAAAACAGCCACGCTCGCCGCACATCTCAAGACGAATCTGAGAACGGATAGGCTCTGTCAAAACAACGCGAGCGACGGATTAATCACACGGCGACTCGCGAGAGTCCGGTGAGGGAACGTGCCACCTGGTGGTCAGAAAGGTGCCGCGCGCTCTTCTCATTAAACTCCTCACCATGTGACGTAAGTCTGCCGGTTTATGTTTTTTTTTTTTCTTCAGTGATGCTGAAGAGTCCACTCCTTTCTTTCAGTTTCCCGGCAAGAGCTGAGGAGGCACCGACAGCCCCCGACGCCCTCGTTAAAACTCAATTCCTCCTTTCCCGAGCGCGGGGTGATGTGGAGCGCGCGGAGACCGAGGACCGAGCCTCGCGAGCAACTGTGTGACAACTATCCGCGCAAAACATCGTCCGCGGCCGACGGAGAGATGCAGGTATGGACGCCCGGTCCGCTTTGACGCCTCTGAACGGCGCTGCAAAGTTAAAGTCAAACGTTTAAGAAGAGTCCGTCTACTGTTGTGCGCGAGCGATGCGCTTAAACGTGCCCGGCGCGGACACAACTGATATTAAGTAGGCTGCGAAACGGACGGGCTTGCGTTTGGTTTGCGTAAAGGCTTTTCTTCGGGTCGCGTCGCGTCGGTTAACTTAACGTGGGTGATGCGAACGTTAAGGATAATAGCTTCTGTCACAGCGCGGACGGGAGGTTTTGCGTCCCGCTTTGTGTCGCATCGTTATCTACGCCTTGTTCTCATTATCGGCTTCAACTCCTAATGACCGCCTCAGTCGCTGAAGTGATTGTGCACCTGAGATGTCAGACTTTCCGTGGCTCTCTGAGGCTGGAGATGTGATTTTGTTTCGTGAACGATGCCGTGAAGAGCACCTGTGCATTGCATCAACAGGCTCCACAGCCCACAGTCACCGGAGTTGAGATTGCTGCATGCGTGGCTCTTTACGCTCAGGCGCGACTTTAGATTAACAGTTAATGAAGTCACGTATTGTGTGTTTCGCATTTAATGAGTTATTGTACACCTTATTGATGTCATGTTTCCCCCTCCCCCTCAGTCTTTTCCCCCTCCTCTATTTCCCCCTCTATTAAGCTGTTCGTTGTTTAACAGTAGCACTCAGCTTTTAAAATGCGTGGCCGAGCGTCGTATTAAAGAAGTGGGATCTCTAAACCTGTCTGTGCTCACGGCCTTACGTGACCCTGGACCACCAGGCACGAGGAGGGGCAGTTTTGAATTTCAACTAAATAAATATTTGATGTATTGCTTGTTAGGTTAAGACAATCTTTGGCTGAGACACATCTATTTGACAGTCATCACCTTTGATGTTGTCCAAAACGAAGCACTACTTAGCAATGCACATTACTAATCAGAAATTAAGTTGCGCAGGTTGTGATATATCCAAGGTAGGAAATATACAAGATATCGTAATGGAACATGATCTTTAATTCATATCCTAGTGAAGAAAAATAACCATTTTTGAGCCATACAGTGTATTTTTGCCTGTTACTACAGATATACCTGTGCAACTTAATATTTGGCCTCACATGTTTGGTGGCCGAAGTGAAACAAGGAGTGAGCGGCTGGCGGTTTTGCATAAATAAATCCAAGCCTCTGTATTTCTCCCGTCGAGGCACGGTTGTGTCGTTTTACCTGTAGCAGGGATCAGGTTTTTTCCAAAGTTAGGTTTTGGTGTTTTTCGCTCTGGAACGGCTTTCCCTTGCGACGAGAAACCCGGGTTAGAGCCGGGGCCAACTAAAGCCTTGACCTCTCTGATCCACTTCACAGTCTGGTTCTTGCCAGGTTGTCAGTTTGTAAGGTGCTCTGTGGCGTAAATCGTGGAAGCTTTTATTCTAGTTGACAGAGAAGTAATATAAGAAACAACTGACCAATTTTTTGACTGAAACCTAGGATAGTATGAAGTGTATAGGCTAACTGAACTGTAGAAGAGTATAAGCACAATGTAAATGTAGCATTATATAATTTCTGTGGTTCAGACAGGCTGTTGTTGTTAAAGTAAATGTGATTAAAATTCTAAAAGCATGTTAATTTTAATGGGTTTGGCTTCCAGCTTTTTTTTTTTTTAGTTATACTAAATAGCTTGTTTTGCGGCTTGATACTGCAGACTGGTGTCTTAATCGTATTATTTACGATCATGAATATGAACAAACGTGTAGCTTTACAGTTTACTGCACTTTTACTTCTAGTTATTTCCTTATAGAGTATATAATAATTCAGCTCCACTTTTGAGCATCCAATCAAGAACTGGCGTATAGACTCTAGACTCCGCCCTACTTTTTTTGCGTGTTTTTTGACAGTCCTCTACACGCAGTGCACTTCCGCTTCATTGTCACTTTAGTATTAGCATAGCTGTGATAACCCGAAGCCTCGTGCCTATGGCGTAACTAAAGCCGCGTCGATATCCATCACACTTGTGCGACGTTGCTTAAATAATTTTTCTGTCGCTCTCTTCCCCCCCGCATCTAAATCTATTTCACGATTAACCTCTTCATGTCATTTAACAGATTCAATTGAAGTGAATTGATTGCGCTTAGCTGGACGGAGAATAGAGGAGTTATTGAAGTGCTTGTGACTCAAGTTCCCTTGAGGCAATTTACTTTCGTGTCCATCACCCCCGTGAAAATTGATGCGTGGAGGTGTGATTGGAAGATTGCTGTCGCTATGTGTGATTACACCCGAGGCAGTCAGCCTTCACACGTTTCCAGCACGGGAAAGTTGGCTATCTCTCCAAAAAAAGATTTAAAAAATTACTTTAATTAATTATATATATTTTTGGTTCATTTCTATTTTAAGCGAGATTCTGTACAGTCTACATAATATTAATACGGTAACAAATACGGTTCATTGGAATTAAAACAAATATCAGTGTTATTAGTACTAAATAGCAATTTGTAATTTTAACCATAATTTATTTACATTTACATTTCTTTATACTTTTAATAAATTATCCATCCCGTTTGTTCACGAGAAATGTTTGAGTGGCTCTTTGCTGTCTGTTGACGACATCAAAAAACACAGATACTCATTAAAAGTCGACGATACTTGCTACATGAAACATGACAAGGGTTACAGTCAAAGATTTGTTCATTAGCGGAAAAAAAAAATCTGTCCTGGCAAGGGATTGCTAAACAAAAAAAGAAAAAACTAATCAGAAATTTAAACAGTCAGACAATGCAATCATAATTATTCATACTCTACTGCACGCTGGAAGGACGGCAAATGGGTCTGAACCACAAAAATATTGTTTAAAACTGGATTGTGAGCAGAACGAACATTTAGACAGGCAATGCTTGCAAATTCAAGATGGCTTATTCAAATTTGCTTAATTTATAACAATGAGTGAATTATTATTCTCATTAGCCTTCAGTAAAAATTAGTAGCTATTATTTCAGTTTTTTTTATTCTGTTCAACTTCAGTTAATCCAAACAGGACTTTCTTATAATTCTGTCAATTTACTCATTATATTTTCTTAAAATCTAGGCATAAGCCTAGGATCAGTTACAGCCTGCACGATTGCAGCTTGAATCATCGAAGTGGTTTTTAAAGGAGCGCTGTAGATCACTGTTTCTAGTGTAGAACTCCTTAAGAGAATTGATTTTGGGTCAGTTGTTTGATAGCTGCTGTAAGCCAACTTTTCTGACTTACGATGCATTCAAGTCGTGTCTGAAAGATGGTATTTATGAGATGAACGACCATTACGTGTGGAAGACTCTGATCTTTCTTGAAGCCCTCAATTTTGATGTTGGGGACATGTCACTGAGAATATATGTTAGATGCAAAGGGTGCAGCATCTGTATTGATGGAAACTGTTGGAAATTTGTTCGTACAATATATATAATTATTGTATGATTACATTAGGATATATAATACCTGGTCTCATGGCATATCATACATATCAAGTACATATCGCTGCAGTTTCCAAAAGAAATGGACACCAGAGGCAGTAAAACATTGATACCTTTTGTTCTTTGTCACACAAGTTTACAGCGTTTAGATTAATAAAGCAGAATTTTCAGACAATTACTTGTTTTATGTTTGTTTACAATGTTAAACAATATTAATATGCTGGGATATTTAAAAACTGATGCTTTTGAACGTTATTTTGCATCATACGTATCCAGCTTCATATCTATGGGTTTTCAAAGATAATAGGTTTGTTCAGTATTTCACTTTAACTTTTAGCAATAGTATATGGATATTTTAATTCTGAACCACTGTAATACATATCCAAATCAATGTAATAAACACGTGCACCTGTGTTTTAGTGCCACACTTCTCATTGAAACTGTGGCAAAATGTGCAGTGAGGCACGTAAATATATTCTATATTTCTGAGACCAGCTTGTGTATGTATGTATATATATATATATATATATATATATATATATATATATATATATATATATCAATTCAATTGCAACTCTGCAGCTTCGTAAAACTGGAGTGATCCAACTAAAGTGACTTGAACATGTCATAATTCCCAAATAATAAATACAAACCTGAATGCCCCTGTCCATGGTGCTGAACTCTGCAGTTTGTTTCTTTTACAGATGTGACGATGCTTCTGCTGTACTAGACCCTACCTGCGATGTGAGGATTGTAATGTGAGTCCAGGTGCAGTCCCGTAATTTTATGCTGGTGGAGAGGAGCGAGATGCTTCACTCGGCTGCCATGACAACAGGACTTATCTTTGTTAGCTGGCTCTTGTATACGAGCGCACGGGGCAATCCCATTGTGTCGGTGCCAGAGGGTGGGGAGAAAGAGCGCTTGGAGCGCGTTCTGACCCAGGCCAAGGAGGGCGCGCTGAGCCCCGGCGCAAAGCAGCGTCTGGAGGAGCTGAGTAACCTTGAACTGGAGGGGATCAAGGGTGGGAACAAATCCAGTTCTAGCAGGACCAGACCCAACATGAGTTCTTTAAGACGAGGGTCCAAACTGCAAGGCAAGACCCTGGAAGCCTGGGGCGAGCAAGAATTGCTCAAGCAAACCGAAGAGGCGCCAACGGAAGAGGCCAACATCTCTCTGGATGCGATCGATGAGTACGCGTACCCCGATTATAGGGGGAAAGGATGCATGGACGAAACGGGGTTTGTGTTCGCCATTGGGGAGAAATTCACCCCGGGACCCTCCACCTGCCCATGCTTGTGCACAGACGAGGGTCCTCTGTGTGCCCAACCAGAGTGTCCAAAACTTCACCCTCGTTGCCTGCGCGTCGACACCAGCCAGTGCTGCCCGCAGTGCAAAGAGAAGAAGAACTACTGTGAGTTTCGAGGAAAGACCTACTCGTCTCTGGAGGAGTTTAAGGTTAGCCCAACACATTAAGTGCTTCATTATCCATATGCCAGCTTTAACTAGGTGTATTCCTCTCTTTTATCTGTTTTTAACTATGTCAGAAGCGCCAGAGTGACCTTTATTTTACAGCAGATTATGTGAAGTCCTTGCATTTAGATCTTTACTCCTATGAATCTCTGTTTATTATTGAGTGGAATTGAATTTTTGTGGTCCAGTGGAGTTTTCTGTCCAGTTGAAGAAATATAATGTGTGCACATCATGTCTTGATTATATATTGATTCCAGCAGGCCAAAAATGAGATTTCAAAATTGCACATTTTTTCATTTTTAATCCATCACTCTTCCCCAACCCCAGTCTTTCCCCAGGGAGGAGCCTCGCAACAAGATAAAATATTGTTTTTCCTGCATTTTCTGCTCTGAAAGTGTGAAGAGTTCAATTATTATGCGAAACTAATGGTGACTTATCTTGCTTATGCTGTTATGTAAGCGTAGACGACAGGCCTTTTTTTTCACTATAAGGCCCTATTATGATGCTCTCTAATTTCGCCTTTGGTGAAAAACGCGTGTCATCAGTTTCAGAGTTAGCAGCAGGTGCACAAAAGACTCTTTTTGAACTGCGTGTCTCACCCCACAGTGTAGCCAAAGCCATTAGCTGCTTCTACAGCTTATGCTCTTGATTCACTTTTCATTGGTTCCTCCTCCTGTGTCATTGGAGTCCTTATCCAAAACACCTGAGCTTTATGGCGAGCGGTGAGATTTATTAATGCAGAAGTCAGCATAAGCGTTTTTCACAAAGAGTGGTAATGACCAAGCGCTGAATTTATTGGTTCTGCTCAGCCGCATCTAATGCATATGCAGACTGCAAAGGTAACAATTAAACCCTCGGCAGAACGAAATGAGTCCCGGTATCATATCTGTTTAGTCCCACAATGCTTGCCTCTCAGAGGGAGCTGCCGAATGAATCCGTGCTCGCCTCTGTTGAACTTTTCAATTTTAGAAACCCCCTGTGAATTTTTATTTTATTTTCCATCACAATTGGAGGTGACACATTGTCCTCTGTTTGATTCGTTGAAGATTGTCTCTGGAGATACTGTGTGCAGAAGGTTCTTTTTTTTCTGAAATGCTAATGCCAGAAAAGTCTTTTGTGTTTTATGCTTGAAAGCAGAGAAGAAGCAGTGAGCAAAACTGATCATTTGTTCATATATACAGTGTGTGATTTCGGAGACATCTGTAGAGTCACATGAATGCTTCAGAAATCCACTGTGTGACAGAAAGACTGTGAATTTATCACATGAATACAGTTCGGCTCAGGTTCATAAAATGCATGTTTCTGTTTCCTCAGCTGTGGGCACTTTGGGTGTAGTGGACTTTTTAAAATTAAACACTGAATTACGGCAAAATTCCCTAAACCATAAGTTCATCTAAAATCACCATTTAAGAAAACGGTGGTGGTGGTGGAAATGACACTTTAAACATTTATGATATAAAATGGAAGACTATTTTCCCTACTAAGAGTAATTTTAAAGCTAGCATTTTATACATCGTAGGTGCAGACATCTAAAAATACTTCCAGATTTTTTTGCATACTTTGCTGTTGTTTAAAAATATTGGGTAACACTTTACATAAAGCCTTGATGTATAATGCATTATAAAAGGAGTTGTAATGCATTAATTATGCTTTGTAGTGCGTTGTAATAATTTGGCTGCATCTGTAAACCTAGGCAACACTTTGGAGATTCTACTAAATTTAAGTAACTTAATAACTTAAAGTCATTACAGTCTGCTTAATATCTTCTAGCACTTTATTTTGTTGGGTCCGCAACATACTGGCTATCAGAAACTTTGTCAATACATGTCAACTTATTTTACTAAACCTGCAACTAAATGTCTACTAACTAGGTTAACTAGTTAGTAGACATGTAGTTGCAAATGAATGAGAATTGGGTAGAATGGTAGAATTTGGTAGAATGTCTAAAGTGGACCATCAAAATAAAGTGCAACCCAGTTTAATGATGTACAACAAAATAAAGCAAGTGTTGGTGATAACAAAACAGATATTGAATTACTATGATACTAAATGGAAAAGTCAGGATTGTGGGATATCAAAGGCAGCGAAAGGTGCATCTAGCCTTCCTTCAAAAATCGATCAGATGAATGTATCTCACGAGACAGGAAGCTAACTTTGGATTTGGACGCACATTGATGCCTTCCTACCTTGGAATGTATCCTCTGAAGACAGCACTTTTCAGCTTTCGGATGCAGTCCCAATAACACTTATCAATTCATTGTTACACTATGCATTTCAAATTCAGTTTTAATTATTGAAGACAATTGCAAAACACATAATGAATAATTATAATGCGTTGTACCCTTTTTATAATGCATTATACATAAAGGCCTTAAGTAAAGCGTTGTCAAATACTCAGTTGACAAGTGATATTTACCTGGATTTTGAAGGTTTTCTCCAAAAGCTGGGTAAATTATTAGTGGCAAATTTGTTGTTGGTGAGGAAAAAATCATCATTTTACATATACATAAACCATATACATAAAAATATATTTGTCGCAGTATTTAATATTTCCTGTTAACAATAGCTGACAGAAATACACTGTTAATATTAACTAAGATCCTTTAAATACAATTAACAGATATAGCTTTTGATTTTAATAATGTAGATATAAATATTAATATTAAGATAATATATAAGTAACAAGTATAAATTAAGGCACAGTTTCTAAGATAGTTTTGGGAGCGCGTGATTTAATGAAAATCCACCCTTGGGACCCAAAAGTGCCTGTAGTTGAAGAATCACTCAAAAAAGTAGACAGGTATTGATATTCATCCATAATGAATGGACTGGAGCACAAAGCACGACTCAGAGTTCCCCACGGACATGAATATGGAAAGAAACGAAGGGAGATGAGCAATGCCAGAGGAATTGCCAGAGGGAATTAGGTAAGCATTGTTAATATACTCCAAGTGCTGTGATTGGCAGGATTGTATGAGCGTGCTCATCAATTAAACTAAAAACTCATCAGTTCCCTCACAGAGGCACGCCACAAATCAGAGCTCCGCGTTCCTCCTCTGATTGTAATAGCACAAGGAAGGTCGCTACAGAAGGATTTGTTTCTCGTCTGCCTGTGTTTCCAGGTGTCTCCGTGCGAGAAGTGCCGTTGTGAGCCCAGTGGAGAGGTCCTGTGTTCGGTGTCAGCTTGCCCACAGACCGAGTGTGTTGATCCGGAATATGAGCCTGACCAGTGCTGCCCGGTGTGTAAGAGCGGTAAGTGTTCGTGTTCTTCCAGCCTTTCTCTCTTTCTCTGTTATACCTCTCAAACCGCAGAACCCCGCTGTGTCCCCCAGGAGCGAGGGAGAGGTAGGTTAGAAGCGCTTCTGTAAAATGACCACAGAGACTTCTGTGCACTTCACTCAATTACCATACCATGAAGGAAATTCACAGAAAGCATGCACAGAGCCGCAGAACCCGCCGCCTCTCGTACGGCCTACGTGTGCATCCATCTTATTGTTCTATAATAGACAGTTTACTTCAGTGAGGTGATGCAAACCCAAGGAGATCATATCTGTCTTCGGGCCTTTGTTTAAGTTGCCGGCATGCATTATTCAGACAGCAATAGCACTAATGAACCTGCAAAGTTGCTCTGCTTGTTTCCAGGAGGTGAGGTGATTAGCGCAGGCAGGTGTTTCAGTTGCAGTCTGCTTTCTCCAGCCCTAGGGCACAGATGATTAAACTTTTACACATGTTTTTTTTCCTCCATTTGGCTGCAAATACTGAAGTATAAGGTGCATAAATGTACTCCCTCGTCAAAGCGCCCGGCGCCGAGACGGAAGTATTTTCAAAGCCACTCTACATGAAAAGCACCCTTGCACTGTAGCTTTTTTTTGCTGTTACAAAATCTAGAGAGCTGCTTACAGAAGCAGCATTTTAAGAGATGTTCGGCGCATTCCCGACAAGAAGGCTGTTCCACAAGGAATCTGAGATGCCTTCTTTTGGATGAATTTTTAGGCGGTGCGTTACGTGTATTTTTTTTGCAGTGAATGCTATCCTATAAGGCAACGTGTTGAACTCAACAATACAAATCCAAAATGGTGGACGAGGTGTTGATTATGGAATAATATTTACCAAAATGTTTATTCGGTATGGAAAGGGTATTTATGAAATGGTAACGCTTTTTTGCACTAAATGTGATTTTTTAATATCAACTATCACAAACAACTAACAATGAACAACTGGTTGGTTGGTACAGTGTTATAGCTTTATATGAGCTGTATTTATTTGACATGCTATACAAAAAATACTGTCAAATAAGTAATATTGTGAAATATTACTTGTTGTTTGGGCTGCTTAATGTATTTGAGGAAACCGATTAAAATTATTTGATGAATAGAAAGTTCGAAAAGAACATATTTATAATTTGTCTTTGCTGCCACTTTTGCTTTTACCTGTTGAATAAAGTATTAACTTTTTACAAACATAAATATATCACTTGCCCAAAACTTTTAAACGGTAGTTTTGTATAGTATTGATCATCGTATTGATCAGTACAGTGGTTGAATATAAATTCTGCAGGACACCGGCCGTCCAGGACTGAACTCGGTGGCCCCTGGCCTACACCCTCGACAGGTGGTAGCCGCAGTGATTTATAGTAGGTTAAAAATGCATAAACACTCAGTACATATCACATGATAAGCATTAGTGATCACGTGATAAAAACAGTTTCAGTCTTTCTGAAAATCTAGTGTCAAACTGTGCCTTGTTTGCAATCAATCTGCAGTAAAAGTATGTAAACAAAGGACCAAGTTCTTACTGACGCCGATGTTTAGCATCACTGTTACGTCACAAAGCGGCGAATTACACACGCTGTCGTTTCGTCAGATTGCCTTCAACATAAGCTTTATTAGGCTAACAAGAAAGTTACAAGTTCTGAAACTTACAGAATGTTTTTCTAGCCCAGTGATTGCTCACACGTTAAAGCGTCGAGGGAATTTTCTCAGCTCCTGAGCGCTTTGATTGAAACGGAAGAATTGATCCCCATTGTAAAGTCTTATAGATAAAATATAGTTCTGTGTAATTCAAAAAGAATTATTTCATTGTAGTGTTGTGCTGTTAGCATTCTGCAGTGGCACGTGTTAATGAAATCAATTAAAAGTCGAATGAGGAGAGCTATTTTTGTGATGACAGTTTAGATGTAGACAGCAGACAGCGAGGCAGCTCACTAGGTCTCTGAACAGACCTTTTGTCTGCCTTGTGCGTGCTGTTGTTCTCTTTTTGGCCGGAGGACGGTTTTCAGGCGGGGGGGAGAAAGGAAAAGCGGTGACCTCGGGTTAGTGTGTGAGTGTTCTGTGATTGGAACACATTACAATGTCTTGGGAGAAGTTTTCTGAATCAGTGTGGGTTATATAGAGCTGTTTGAGATGCTTTTAGACAGCATGTCCAAGACTGTTGCTTCTTGTGTGCGCCTGGATCCTGATCTAATATGGCACCGGCAGCCACGCTGCCTCCTTCAGCAGAAAAGAAATGATGACTTGGTAAATGGATCTCTGACTCGGCAGCTAAACTCTCAGCGTAGTGTGGACAATGGGGGGAAGGGTGATGTGGGGCAATTATTTTAAAGAGCACACATGTTTAAATGAATCATCTTGCCATTTGCCGAGATGCTGCCAAGCCTCCCTGATCCAATATCTCTGTTGGTGTTTGGCTGCGAGAGGGAACAAAAGCGGGCCAATTTCATCAAGCCGTGCCGCGGTGAATTCAAACAGTTTTACAAATGTATGTGCACACTCAAGCAGTCAAGCTGTATGGTTTTATGATGGATTGGAAACATTTTTGCTCGACGCACGAGATTAGAGCCGCCTAGTGATTTCACGGCGTGCCGTAATACCGCGGCTCCGCTCGGCTTCGTCGCGCTTGCCAGGTAGTCTGCAATTTGATTTCATCTCGGAATTGTTTCGATAGATAAAATCACTCTAATGCTCTGTTTGTGCATCCTGTGGTTCCTCCGCGTGTCTTGCGGGGGTGGATCACAGAGAGACACGAGTGCGATGGGTGGCACCTCTGAGGCTTTTGCTGCGAATGTCTGAGGTACAAAGACTCCTGCACAGATGCAGTGCAAGAAGCAGCCAGATGCTCTGACCCCATGAGATCCGCACTCTTCAAAAAGTAAGACTTCAAAGCTTCTCGCGGTGACACCGTAGGATGGGTGCCGGCTGTGACAGCTAGTTCTAACATGGCATCTGATGAGGATAATAATCGCATGCACAAACTTAGCGTTTGACAGGAGAACGCCAAGGAGGCCTGGACCCCTCGGAAGTACATGATTTCAAATCGGACATAGAGTCACTTCTGAAGGGCCTGTCATTCGAGCCAGAAATGTCATGATTGATCAGTCTGGAGCCAAAATGACATTATGCCAATGTTGATGGGCTAATGGCACCCGGAAAAGGCACCGTGCTCTGTTATCAATTCCTGAACAATTCCAAATCAGTTGTTACAGCGAACGGAATGTTATTTTAAATTTGAATACAAGGAAGCAGAATTTAAATCATTTCAAATCATTCCATTTATCGATCTACTAGGTAAACAACTAATTAATAATGAACTAATTCAAATAATTGTATGTTTTGACTAGAACAGTGATAATTATCAAGTCCAGTTTTGAATTAATTTGTTAGATTTTTTTTTGTAAACTAAGGATTTACAGGCAGACAAAAGTTTGTGTTCAGAAAGATTCAAGCAAAATTATATTTTAAATAAATGTTTTTCATTTGAACGTTCTATTTATCAAAGAATCATCAGCTCAGCTGTTTTCAATTTCCATCATAATAAGAAATCTAAAATGAGCGTTTTAGAATGATTTCTGAAGAATCGTGGCTCGTGTCAGAAATAAATGACATTTTAAAGTATATTAAAGGTGCGGTGTGTAACATTACCTTAGAATGAGTTATTTACATCTACATACATCACGGGTCTCCTTACATTTGTACAGTAATTGTCAAAAGAATAAAAAGAGTGCGTTTTATAACTATGTTGTTCATGCGAATGCAACAATGACACAGTGATGAACAAGTAACAATAATATTTGCAATAACATATCGATTTATTGAATAAGTAAATATTATTCCTTAATTTACTTTTGTAAAGAAACCTCACTGCTGGCTCCCATAGCCTTTCTAAAGGGAGGGATGAGCGGGGAACAAGCTGTTGGTTGCAATTCACAATCTCACCACTAGATGCTGCTGAAATTTACACACTGCACCTTTAAATAGTAAACGATTCTTTTAAATTGTAATAGTAATTCAGAATATTACAGTTTTTTTACTGTATTTTTGTTAAAATAAATGCAGTCTTGGTAAACATCTTGAACACACATTTTTGATGGATAGGCTGTTCAATAGAAACTGTGACGTCAAAGGTAACAGATGGATATAAATCCAATTTACACTTTTAGGAGCCCTTCAAAAAATAAGTAGGGCACAATAAAATACAGAAATATTAGTGTTATATAAGTTTCTTTCATAAAAATGCACAACAGATTTCAGATGGCAGTCATTATGAAACAAATTCAGGCGCTAACCAGCTAAAACTTAACCCCTTGCTCAAAACTAAACTTTTTCAACTTTCCGTGTAAGTGACTCGTCCAATAAATCAGAAGCAGAATGATTATTTAATTGGTACCATTAAGAGTCAATTACCATCTGATTGACTGCGCCTTTGTATGAAAGACCGGCCCTTTGAGAAAAATGTGGTGTCTAAGGGATGAAATGATAATAGCTGCGGTAGAAATGGGGGCTGTCGTCTTCATTTCGGTTGGCAGACTTGACACTGAATGGGGAAGCAGTGAAGAGAATCGATTTCTAAATGGGTTGCAAGCATTTCTCTCATAATCATAATCTTGTGCTCGGTTCACGCTCGCCACGGCATACCCAGCAGGGGCTACAAAAGCCTCCCCCTCTCACTGTTTTAGCTCAGGTCACAGAAAGCACACAATTCAAAAGACGTAAATGCTTGTAATTTGTTCGGTCATTAGAACGCCTCATCATTGAGCTGATTCATCTGTGGCCAGCTTGCAGAAAATGCGGTAAACAGCGCAAGGCCACCTACGTCTTCAAGGCCGTGGTGCACGTTTCATCCTATTAGCCACAGTTTCATTAATTTTAAGTGGTTGTTAACACGTGAAAAGCACAAAGGGTGCATAAAGCAGTCGCAAGGGCTGATATCTTTATTTGTTGCTCATGAAGAGCAGAGGTAAGCACCTCTTTCTTAGCTGCTGAATGAAGTATTATGTTCGCGTGCAGAGCGCTGCCTGGGTCTGTTGTTGGAGGAGTATGCTGGGAGACACTTGAGGAAGTGCCATGGGGGGAGATGAAAGTGAACGCTATTGCTAATATCCACCCCAGGCAGTTGTTCATGAATATCAAAGAACATCTGTGAGGAGCTGCAATGTTGGGACTCAAAAAGAACGGGGTGAAAAAAACCATCCCGATTCAGTCATAGCACTCCCGCGTTCTTTTCTCTCACTGAGGGACTGTCAGTAAATAAGAAACTTGGCGTTGAGTGATTCTTTTGAGTGCTTTTTGCTGCTTTAAGATGCATAGAGAAAGCTGCACCAATATCACAAACTCCCAAAGATGCAAGACCCTCTTTTATGTAAGGATAAATGTGTGTGTGTTTTTTTTTTTTTTTTGGGGTTAATCGGGGTTTTTGTCTGTGATAATTAAAACAGCATCAACTAGTTATATAATCTTTAACCATATGTAATTAGTCCCTATAAAGGCACACGTTTTATATACAGGCTCATTCGCTGTATCTCTTTGTAAAATCTGTACTGAACGAGTCACGGCTGGAGAGTTGTGTTTGACTTTAAATGGATTGTTCACCAAAAATGACATTTCCGTCGTTAATTACTCACCCTCGTGTCGCTCCAAACCCGTAAGACCATCGTTCATCTTTGAAACACAAAGCCATTTTAGATGAAGCTGTGGGAATAGTTTTGCAATTCATTTTCAAAGAAGGCAAAAATAATGACTTTATTCAATAACTATTTCTCTTCTGTGTAAGCCATGGTATGCTTTGTGGCGTTCTTGTAAAAAATTGTCTTGTTGCTTCATAAAATTATGGTTGACGTCAGATGGACTATTTTAACAAGGCCTTACTGTCTTTCTGGGCCTTGAATGTTTCAGTTACATCGCTGCCTATGCAGGATCAGAAATCTCTCATATTTCATCAAAACGATCAGAATCTGTGAAGATGAACCAAGGTTTTGTGGATTTGGAGCGACACGAGGGTGATTTTTTTTTTGTGTGAGTTAGTATTTTCTAAGAGCTCACCCAAGGCAGTAATTCTGATTAAAAGTTCAAACTGCAACATGTTACAGGGTGGTCATGTTCGTTTAGCCGCGAATATGAATCAGTTCACAGCAAAGACAGAAAGGAGGGAAACATTTGTAATAAATAAATGATCAATGACCATGCATTTTACTAACACCTTCTGGTATATGGATTTACAAAGCTGAAAAAAGTTGTGAACAAAATCATTGAATGAATTTGAACAAATATTTTTAGGGAACTCAAAAGAGAGTCACTGAGGTGAATCAAAGTATCTACTAATACCTCGCATGTGTTACAAACAGGAAGAGATGCTTTTTATTTCCCTGCAGCCCTTTCCTTTTTGTCGACCTGCTCTCATGTGGGCCATTGCCTTGGCAACGCACAGGGAAACAAGCCCTCTTCTAGAAGGGCTCAGACACTGGGGTCACTGCTAATCTGAGGAGGTTGCAATAAACATTTCAAGCATGAGCCGAAAGCCCTGAAAATCCACGTTACTGGGGGGAGAAAGGGATCACTTGCATTTTCCAAAAAAATTGGAAGGAGAAATATTCATGGGGGCTTAAGAGAGGCCCTAGAAATCACTTTCAGGCCTCAGCTCATCTCAAATACTTCTTCTTTTTCTTTCTTCCTCTGGAGAAATATATTCGGCCGGATTTGTTGCGCTGATGGTTTTATCCGTTTGTAATGGGGCTTGATTCTCTGCGATACTGAAGGGGAGAAGTAGAGGACAGTGATTTTATATGCACAGCACCTCCAGCTCTCTGTACATTCTCCTGAAACACTATTTTTCCAGTCTTTTATGCCCAGGAGATGGAGTAAAGTAGGAGAACAGGATTTGAAAAGCAAACCGTACAGACAGAAGTATGTATTTAGCAGATGTCTGAAATCAAAATTCCACACATTTATGTTAAAGGCATCTTTCTCATACATGAAAGCTCAACAAATTAGAAAGAATCCTGGGGCAGGTTGCACCAGCTGTGTGTAAGTCACAGCTAAGCCTAGGTTTGATGCAAAGTAGCAGCATGCACACTGATAAAATATTGTTGCGTTGCATCGTTAAACTTGAAATGGTGAATGCTATATAAACTAAATATTTACAGAAGGAGTAGTGGTTGGAATGAAATAAGCTTAATAAGTTAATTGCGTACTTATTTATGACAGTGTTGACATTGACGCTCATTAACATATTAAGACAAACAACATTATGTGAATAAATTACTTGGCTAGTGGCTCTTCAACACAAACCTGACCTTAAAAGCACTCCTCTGTGTACCTTGGTTTGTGTTTTGCATGTCTGATTGAAATCCATCGTGAAAAATAAAGCATTTAAAGTAAGTACATTTTTACAAGTATTCCCATCAAATATCTGGTATTTTTAAAGGAGTGGTTACCCTAAAAATGAAGGTTTAATGGGTTTGTACTTTGTTTTGTCAATGGAACAGATTTGGAGAAAATAACGGATTAATAAGTGAATGGGTGCCGTCAGAATGAGAGTCGAAAAGGCGAGATAAAAACATCACAATAATCCACAGGTAGTGCTAGGTGGTTTGACCAAAAAATCTGTATCACATCTTTTTGGGGATTTTGATGGTTTTGTGTTTTATCATGCTTTTTTTTTAATTTAGGGAACAGTGGACAGGGAATTTTAATCCCAGTCCAAACAAACAATCTGCATTATAGTATGAGCAAGTTTTGATGTAAACTAGATTGTATAATTTCAAAATCTGAAGCAAAAACAGAATACTCTGACCTTAGCTTTGTCAAGTTACTGTATACTACATAAAACATCTGCACGAAACAAGCAGCAGATGGGCTGAATGAAAATGCTAATTCACTCTCTGACAGCAGCGACAGTATTTCTTTGCTTACTACAGTAAACAAAGTAGCGCTGCGCTTTTGAATAATACATTAATGGGTCTTTTTCATGCTCCACGTTGAAAAACGGAAACTTCAAAAAACTTCTGCTATTGCCTGTATGAATGGGAATACCCGTAGCACGGATTGGATTCTCGTGATTAACAATTTATCACAGATGTTTCATCACAACATGTTAACCACAGTTTCTCATCATTAATCGAGTATGATGAAATGAGGAAAAATGTTGTCATGATACACTTCGTACATACATTTCATAAACGCACAAGGCATGCTGCGTTTATACGCTATCCACGATCCAAATGCAAGGATGATATTATAGAGCAATAAAATCAGTGTTTATTATGATAATAGTCAATATTAAAAACAATAAAAATAGCATTGTATGAAAAATAAAATTAAAACATTGTATTCGGATTATTTCTTCAGCAGTAACATAAGCAGCCACGGGCAGCCATTGTGAGTTAAAATCATTTATTTAACATTAGATGATACCGTATCATATGTGCCTTTTACTGTAAAACATGTGAAAAAAACGGTTGTAAACGTTGTTGGTGTTGCGACAGTCATGAGATAATTAATGAGTAATCTGCCTGCGAGTGCTCACATTACTACTAGAGAAGTACTCAGAATATAAACACTCATTTTATTTTTAATGTTATTGTTTTTATTATTGCACAATGTTTAGGCCTACTATGATTCATTTTCAATTTTATCAACAGTATAATGCTATTAAATGATTGTAAAATCTGTTATTTTTTAATAGCTCTGGCATGAAAAATATGAATATATTTAACAACTCCAGTTGTTAAAGCAATACTATTTCTACTCTTTAATTTGAACAGTGTTTAGTTGTGGTTATTGTTGTATAAGATGTTTAAGCTCGACTCCAGTCAATCAATTATCATTTTGTGAAGCGAACAGCTACGAGTCTGTAAGAAACACAAACATCATTAAGGCGTTTTAACTTTAATCATTGCTTCTGGCCAAAATACCAGTCCATAATTCATAATAATGTGTCAACAAACTCATTTACATCTTGGATGACCTGAGGCCAAGAATGAGAAAATTTTCATTTTCAGAAAGCATTTTTGTTGCATTTTATCAATATTGGTTTTATATTACCCATACTATATAGGCCGTATAAGCTATTCATTAAAAGTAGCATCATATTTCAATGGTAAAATATTTTTACCATTTTTGTAACTCAAACAAAAGGATCAGATCATGTGACTTGTATTTGTAATACATTATAAGGGTATTATTATAAGGCATTAAGGCATTATAATTAAAGCCTTATAAATAACTTCATAATTTGTTGCATCATCTCATGAATGAACAGTTTTAATGTGTTATGATATTTACTTATTTGTGGGTAGAGCTTTTAAGAGTATGATAATTTACACACAATAACACAAAATAAACACAATTCATCCACTTAAGTTACAATGGATTATATTACTCATAGTTATAATGCATGTCTTATATTTTGCCTTTTTACTCATGTTACTTTACTTAAAGCAGAAAAATACCACTTATAAGTTATAATAATATCAATCTTTTTTTTTTTTTTTTCTCAAAATACAATCAGACAACACATTCTCACTTCCCATTTAGCATAATTTTTCAACGGGAAGGTCATCCATTGTTTTAAGCAGTTTATCCTAATTTAATTTTTTTTTTGACAAATGGTAGGTTTAGGGGAAGGGGCTGGGTTACATGCTCGTAAATGTGTAAATAACGTAATGTATATAAAACTTTGTGACTGAAAAATCACACTCCAACATATATGCAATAATGGCAATATAATTAACCAATATATAATTGAATCATGATGATAAAATTCCCAGTATCTCGTGTTGGCATATTGACGCCAGTGATTTCTTATTTAAAGCAATGGAAGCACTTCGAAAAATTGCACCGGGCATCAAAAAGTGATGCTAAAGTGTCCTGACCAAGCGGCAATAGGGAGTGAGAATGTGTTGAATCAGATTACATTTGCTTAGAACATTTGTTTTTTTTATAATATCAGTATGATTATTTTCTTGGTACCTTTTAGACAGATGTTAAGTAACTCTGAAAGACATAGTAGATTTAATATGGTGTTCATTGTGTGTTATAAACAATCATTCCCTTGATAGTTATAATCACAAATACATAAATATTATGATGTATTATAAATACAGGCTTCTTAGAAAGTGTTACTCCTGCGATCTATTCTTTCTTAAGAACAAACGGTGCAACCATATCAAGTAGTTGCTAAGCCCCTGGTGTTTACTTTATGTTCTATTTTAAGTAAGAACCAACAAATGGCTGGTGCAACACTATCCTGGTCCATACTTCTTATGAGCATGTTGAAATCGTTTATTAATGTTTTAGTGAAGTCCATCCACTGGCACTTCCAGAATAAAATATACCCCTGCAAATCTGCCTACACCTTTTCCATCCACCCCAGCCCAGCCATCATTTCCACAAAAGTAAGTAAATTTAGTGGCATTTATAATGCATGCGTACTAAAGAACTGCATTAGAGGGCTTTTCTTTTACTTATTCTCAGAGCAGTGTGAGCTATGATCACGGCTCTTTCAGAGAGCATCAGCTCTAATGAGCTTTAAAAGATCATGTCATTTTCAGGATCCAAGCTTTCCTTTCCTCCTCCTTTGCTTTTTATCTCAATTACCACTGTACCATGGGGAATGCAATTCATCTCTGAATGGACCAAAGTCTTTAATGGTGCTCTCTCTTGAATTTAGCCCTTTACAGCAGCGCTTTGATAGGCGGCGAGGATAAGGGTCTGCTCAGCGTGATTAAACACTCTTCTCCGCTGCCAAAAATGCAGCATGCGTACTGCTCCACTGCTGTTTTGTTTGTTGCTGTGTACCCAACTCGTTTATCTTTCTCCCGATCCTCTTCATGCTCTTTTTTCGACTTTCTCTACGCCCTCTCTCTCTGTGTACCAATGATCACATTTAATGTGACAATACATAATCACGTTCTGTTATGCAACAGCTAAACATACATGGCAGCGGTATTAACGCACATACAGTACAGAGCCATAGGGTGATCTGAGATATAACCCTTCACGATGAATCAGCTGTGCCAGCTGCTTTTACTTCCACAGTCTTGATATTTGGGGGCAGGAATCTGAAGTGTTTGCTCAGAAATGATTATAAATATGGATTGGATGACGTCTTGACAGCATTGGCCAAATATTCAAGATGATTGATGTGCCCGCATTCTTTTTATGTAGTCTTCCATCTTCTATGATAATGTCTTTTGGAGGCTGAATACCAATTCCTCCTTGTTTGGGGGATGTAAAACGGGTGTATGTAAGCTGCGCCTAGGCAGCGTTTCTCTTTAATGGCATAGTTTTTGTATTAATTTTGTTAGGTTGACAAAGCTGTTATTATCTTTTTTTTGACATTTCCAACCTGAGACTTATGTTCTAAGCCTAGTCCTAAGCAAATTCAGTATAGTCCTTTAGCCTCCTCCAGCAGTTTCTCATAGCTGAAGAGTACTGTAACTTCCATTGAAAGATTCGGACTATAAAAGCCATTTTACACAGCATGTTCTCGGTTTATTATCAATGGAATGGAGGCAGCCAGGGCTTTCCGAGCATATTCGCACGTATCCTGCTGGTTGTGCACACTGCACATGATCATATTTTTCATCTTTTCAGGGCTGCTGCGTACTAATAATGCATTTAGCTCTTATATGTACAGTAGCTCCCTGCAGAATAGCCATATATGTGCAAAATTGATTCCTTGATTTTCTATATAGTGGCAATCTATAACAGGCAGTAGTGAATGAGTGAGTGATTTTGGACAGCAAAAGGTCACACCTAATCAGGACTGGGCATTAACTTTTTATATAAAAAAAGCTATTGTTTCGATTTTTAGAAGGGATAGCTTCAGGTCAATCCACCGGTTCACATTTACAACTTTTTTGCTGCTTAAAAATATGGGTCATGTATTCCAGACGGCTGAAGTAGTGTTCATTGGCCAAGGCCCGTCCATGAGGATGTTTGACACACCCATTTCTGAATCAGGTGTGTTTGATTAAGTAGACATGGAAACATCGCTGTCCTGGAGAGATAAGATGAACTGAAAGTGCCATTGAAAATGTTCTGAAGATAGTCTGTTCACTTCAGAGGTGCATTCATTTAAATACAGTTGGACTATCTTTTGTCTTCGAAACATGTAGCTTATATTTACTCAATAAAATCACAATGAACTTTAGCCCTCACATTATGACATATCTTCTTGTCTTTTCATCCCAAAACGTAAGATCTTGAAACTATAAAGACTTTTATAACTAAATTCAAGATAACAACTAAATTCTATATTTTTAGATTGCATTTTGTTTTATGGAGAAAACATTTTATAGAGACATTAGAGAAAATTGAGACCCCAGACCACAAAACCAAGGGTTATTGTTCTGAAATTGAGATTTATACATCATTTGATAGTTAAATAAATATGCTTCCCACTGATGGTATAGTAGGGTAGGACAATATATGGTTGAGATACAGCTATTCGATAATATGAGGGAGCAAATATATATATAAGTTTGGATGCATATTACGGTATTTGTGGTCCAGTGTTACAATTGGTATGGATACTAGCGTGACAGCTAGCGGTGCCACCACGCAATTACAAAAATAAAACATATTTTCAAACAATCTTTGCAAACTCCCCTTACGTTCACCATGCCATTACAATTATTCGTATCCTTAAAGTCTCTTACTATTTTATGTGGGGCTTGTCAATGAAGAGATAACCTGACAAAAGTTTTGCTTAAGAAGGACATCTGCGATTTTGGCATCTCCATTGAAAGCCAAATCTCAAAAGTGCTAATGTTTACTCTTGTTTTACTCCTTTGTCTCGGCGTATTTTGGCCAGTCTTCAAAACTCGGCTTGCAGACCTTTATCAGAATATGAATTACTTCTGTTCAGCTTGTTACCATGCCCCAAACTCTCGCTATTGGTTGTGCTGGAAAAAGCTATGAGCAGATCTCTCTAAATGTTTTGATGGTTCCGGGGAGGCTTGTTTACACTTTTGGGGGAGATAAACCCATGAATGTCCTACTTATAGAAGCCAATGAACAATAAACTAGGTTAAGAGAATATACTTTGACATAAACTTCAACGTTAGCTTTATTAGCTATCATTTACATGCAGCACAGAATGCAATACTTAAATATTGGGGCTGAAGCAGTATCATACCCTCTTTCACACCCCCAATCATTTATAAGGCAAATGAATGCAAAGCTTGCTACCCATCGTGTGCTGTGTAAAACGCCATTAATTCCTGCTAGAGCTTTCAAGCTGTGTTCACCAAACTCAGCATAGTACTTCAGGCTGTTCAGACTTAGTAGGCTTTATTTTTTCCAATTGATCAGATTTGATTGTCCTGTAGTGAAAAGCCTTCCATCCATACATTCATTCAAGCTTTATCCTATTCCAACATTTCAAGCAAGGTTTTGTCTAGCCAGTATCCGAGTTTGTTCTGACAAATTCTCCTTTTCTAGATAAAGTATGCCTCCGAATGCGACAAGCCATTTAGTGTTTGTCTTGATGAGTCATTTTAGACCTGCATGGTCCAGTGCATGATGGGGCACAGCAGTGCCAATCTATCATCCACTGGCTGTAGCTATATTTTCTTTTTTTGCTTTTGTTCAGGGTCTTTTTGCTTTTACAGTAATAACAGCACAGTTAAGACCAGACAGGACTATGGATGGCTGTTTACTGACATGGGATGCATCCCGCATGAACTGCTTTCTGTGTGTCACATGCACATGCATGTGCACAACACCCTATACCATGGCTTTCAATATTGTTGCTTATAGCACCTTATACCATGTCTTTTTAAATTCTATTTGCTAGTGTGTTGGTTTCATCAATATCTATTTGCAGAAACCAGCTCTAGCAAGTCCTCAAAAGCATTATAGCTGGATTCAGGTTTAAACACATACGTTCATATAAATTTTTACATTTTGAAAGAGCACTTGCATAAGAGTAGTTAAAAATGTATGCAATGGAAGCGCTTTATAGATTATCACGCTAAAGGTTTGAGTCTGCAGTTGCTGCTTGATAAATGTTTATGGTGCACAGAGAGCTCAGCAATTACTCCTCTATGAAGTTATGGCACAGTCATGTTTTATGGAAGGCCTGATATTGAACTGTGCTCTACAGTGTGAACATCTTTAGAGGTACTATTGTCCTATGAAACATTTAACACCATTGTGATAAAGACTGATTGCCATCTGTGGGTTTAGTAAGGAATGCTGTCAAGACGCCAAGACGAAATGTCCCTTCCTCAATGAAATGAGATGCATCAGGGATCCATGCCGCAACTACAATTGTCGCAAATGTGGCAAAAAATGTGCAGGAATAATTTATAATCTATCCACAATTGGTGACAAGTGGAAAAGCTTTTTGTGCATCCATATTACGTTTTGTCAGATACCATCTTGTGCATACCTGTGTTGAATGCCAATGAAAAATGACTCTTATAAAGTGGTTGTTCGTTATGAATGATTTGAAATAACATATTCAACAGTATGAATCAGATTCAGCGAATCATTTAAAGGTAGTACTGAGTTCAGTGGCTCCCTCACCGAACAGCCAAGCTTTTTTCAAGTCAGATTCAAAATTAGCCAACAATCATTAGCCACGTCTAGGCATCATATCTCTCTGTTGGCTTTTTTTTAAATTAATCAGATATCATCTTGTACATGCTAGTGCTGAATGAAAAAAATACTGTTAGGAACTAGTTTGTAGTTTGTAATAAATCTTTTATTGTGCAGCACCTTTTTTACGTGATTTACTGCACATTTTGCTGCAGTTTCAAATATAAAACTGAAACACAGGTTTAATATATGAACCTTGGCCCATTTTTATTATGTTGATTTATGTATGTATTGCAGTGTTCAGAATTGAAATAACTGTGTTGCTTACTCTAATGCTCTATTATGTTGGAAATATGCCCTACACCAAATCAAACCCTAAATCTGCCCTATAGTATTAACAAATGCAAAACAAAATATAGAGAGATATTAACAAAATACCTCCCAGCATATTAATATTTTGTTTTGAAGTCATAACATGATATTCTTCAAGTGATTGTGTGAAAATTACACTTTATTAATCAAAACTCTGTACATTTGTGTGAAAAGGAATAAAAGGTGTCAGAGTTTGATTGCCTCTAGTCTTCATTTCTCTCAAACTGCAGTGATATGTTCTTGTTGGTACGCATTTTGTGTCTCGCTAAAAAGTGCACCAAGTACGTTTATGCCATGAGCCCAGGAAAGATTCATCTGTAGTTTGAATCAGATTCAGTGAATCATTTAGAGCTGTTCTTGGGTTTACACGTGGCTCCCTCACTGAACTGCCAGACATTTTTCATGTCCAATTCAAAATGAAAAGAAAGAATCATTAGTTGGAAGCTGCACCTAGGTAGCATATCTCTTTATTGGCTTTTTTTAATTAATTAGATACCATCTAGTGCAACCAGTGTTGAATACCAATGAAAATGACTCTCATGAAGTGATTGTTTGATATGAGTAATTTATAAAGAGTCATGAAACAGATTGAATCACACCTGTACTGCATATGGTTTTTCAGGCATAAATGTGTATCTTTACTGACTGATCATTGTTTCACAACAGCGTTTTGTTGCATAGATTAACAATGGTGTTCTAACAAAAAAAAATTACTACTATTTTTTTTTTTACTACAATCATCTCTGCAACAGTGTTGCGATTTAAAGATAGATTGTAGATTATTGTTTTCTCTTCATCACATCAATCATTTCAATTGTAATTAAAAAAAAAATTTAATAAGACTAGTTGTAATCTATTTTTTAATTAGCTTGCACATTCTGTCCATCTATAGCTAAAAAATATCACAGGCAATTGAGAATAAACTTAAAGTTAATGAGCACATTATACCAATAATACTTAATTGGTTGTGTCCTAGATTAAATAGTTTCTTAATTAATTAAACGATTGATTATTGATTTTTAGTGGGGCGGGGGAGATGTTTATGTGCCAGAAATATTCTGATCAGATTTGGCAGATTTAATCTAAGTACAACTAGAACTAGAATACCCTAGATTTGATATCTTTATGCAAAATTGTGCAACCTGGTCTCAAAAACACAGGTTCAATACATTAATCCTGGCGCGTTTTTATTACGTTGACATAGGTAAGTATTGCTGTTTTTTTATTACGTTGCTTTAGTCACACATTGCTGTGGTTCAGAAATCAAATATCTCTGGACTGTTACTAAAACTTAATGCTCTATGATGTTGTAAATATGCTCTACACCAAATCCAACCACAAACCTACCAGATAGTGGTAGTCTTTGAATAGCCTGAATAGAAATAGATATGAAGCTGGATATGTGTGATGCTAACGTTCAAAAGCATCACATTTCCAAGCACATTCATATTGTTTTGAATTCATAACATGAACTTCTAGCAATAGTGCAAAAATTACACTTTATTAATCAAAACTCTGTGAAAAGAAATAAAAGCTATTGTTTTACGGCCTCTAGTCTTCATTTTTTTCGGAAACCACAGTGATATGTACTAAAAAGTGCGCCCAGGTAGGTTTATGAGACCACCTAGAAATTGCTCCTTTGTCACAGCTAGAGCAGAATGTACTGAAGCGTCTCTGTCAAGCGATTCTGTAATATATCAACTGAAAAATCATTTGCCTCTTAAATATTTAATTCATCATTTCTTTGTTGAAAAAAACTGACTCGGGTCATAGTATTGCGCTTAGATTGACTGCAAAACGTGAAAACATCATGAAACTTACATGAGGTCAGTTGACATCATTTCAGCTTGATCCGTGACAGTTACTGCCGCTCAAAACCAGGGCTTGCGGTTGTGCTGGCAGATCTCAACGGGCTTTCTCTCAATTTGATGCAACCTCTCCCCGTCTGTGCACAGGGCCAAACTGCTACGCCGACACAGCGGTGATCCCGGCCGGCCGAGAGGTTAAGATCGACGAATGTACCATCTGCTACTGCACCTACGAGGAGGGCACCTGGCGTATCGAGCGGCAGGCCACCTGCAGCAAGAACGAGTGCCAGCCGAGCTAAGGCCAGAGCCTCAGCCTTCACCCGGACAGCTGCGGAGATCTGGATCGCCCGTCCCAGCCGTGATCCGTATGGGCTCAGCACTGCCGCCCCGAGCCTCACGCGCAGCGGCATCGCGTGCCGGTACATCCGCCGCTCATTTGTGACCGTTCATGACTGTGAACTCAGAGTGTCCTGTAGCATGCAGCGGTCGGCCCAATTAACCTGGGAACAAGGCCAAGGGCCAGAGCTCGAAACGCTACTTTCCTCTCGCTACCACGGAGCCTCTGAGTTGGCATGGAGTCATGACGACTGATGAGATTCATACGTTAGAGTTACATGTATAGTCTTAGGAGGCATGGGGTCGAATTCAACTATATTAATACTTCGAGTTTGTATTGAGATTTATAACCCATATAAAGGATATTTATTTATGTATGTGCCGGTTCAGCGATTGGATTCAGATATCTGATTTACAGTGAAATGATATTTTTTATAGCCACTGTATTTTGATATGCTGTAACGTTTTAATACCGGATCGACTTCAATCCGTCTTATTAGAATGTATAACGCACCTACAGCTGTCAATGTGTCTGGAGGAAACGTTTCGTCAAGGACTGTCAGGAGTGACACGTAACATCTAACACAACGTCGGGATAGTCAACAGAGCAGAATGGATTCGGTCTCCATTCAAGGGAGTAAAAACGGGGGGGGGAAGCTGCTTGCAGATGTTTGCATTTATGTTAAGTCTCTATTGTGCTCTTATCTGAGGTCCGTTTTGCTAAGACGTGTTTCTATGTGTACGTGTTTTCATGTTTCAAATAAATCGTTACACTGTGCACGCTTGTTTGTGAGTTAGACGCTGACTCGAGGTCGACTGAGGTTAGTTAGCGTTTTTAAACACGGGCCTTTTATTTGAAATGTCAAGTAAAATCATGAAAAAAGGCACCGATTGAACCGGGAGGAGTGGCCAACCCGATAACTCGATGGTTACATTTAGCCGTGTCAATAAAGTGCTCCTTATTAGCATTTTGCTTTTAAGCCACTTAACCCCAGGTCTTCTGATCTTATACTAAACTAGTATGCTAAACAAGTTTAACCAGCACTTAGTGAAAAGCAGTGTCATTTTACACTGTTGATATTTTGAAATAGTTGCTGTTTTTGTATTTTCCGTTTTCAATTTAGTTAAAAACTGTTAATAATGTATTATTAATTAATTATTATAAATTAATTATTATTGTATTATACGCATTCTCTAATCTTAAGTGTCAAAGTGTCTATTTTGAATTTCTTTTCTTCTTCTTGTTTTAGTACACTAACGAAAATGAGAATTTTTGTACATTTTCACTTTAGGTTTTTTTTATGGATTTAGAATTAGCTACCTATAATAACTCAAGGCACATAAAATAATTAACACTTTGCAATATCTAATTATGACCAGAGAAGCACTGGGGAATGTGAAACTAGCAGCAGCAATGTCTTCACGATCTAACCCTTTAAAATAAGTTTAGTTGGTATGACCTAGATTGATCTGAAATGCATACAAAAACATAGTTTTGACTTGATTAAAGCCGGTTCGTTTAGATGTTACCACACAAAGCACATTTTTAGGTTACCTGACAGAGTATGTTTTACAGTGAGAGCAGAGGTGTAAAAATACCAGCTCTGATTTGCTTATTTTAATCAAACTCCCACCCTGGGGAAACTGTCTTGTTGAACTTCATCACACTGAAGAAAGAACAGAAGCTAAAAAGATCCTCACAGTTCTGATGTGCAAGTTAGGAAATGGGAAGAGATATCAACTGCACTGCAGCATTTCTCTTTTTTTTTTAAATCAACAACAGATTTGACTATTTTTTATAAACCTGTTTGTATGTTACGGTCATGTAGGATAATGATCACAGCTAATGTACACTATGCACTAACTAATCCCATTCAGTATGTCTTCCCAGTTCAGGTCTTGGAGCATCAAATAATGAGTGGAAATGTCAAAATGCGCAGTTCTGGGCTACTCCAAGACCACTGGACTGAGAAACACTGATCTGGATGATTCAGTCGGCTCAAACACCTCCCACTGATGGAGATGTGAGATACATGGAAGATGTGTCTCTGCCTGAACAAAAACGACAGTGCCTTGTTTCGCATACTGCCATTGTTGACACGAATGCTGTCGAATTAAAAGAGCAACATTTTCGAACTTTTCAAAACGTATATAATAAGCGAGTGCACCGTGAATCCATTTTCCAGACAGTTTTTTTGGCTTGTCCTGAATTACTACGGTACACCTATTAAAAGTGGCACTATTTAGACTGGTTCAGGTAGACATAGACACACACAGAGTTCCTCCGCAGGATGCACGCAGTTCTGTTAAATAACAGCTATAGTGCACCAAAAGTTACGGACTGCAGCTTTAAATGAAAAATAAACATGATTTAGGTTTTAGATCAGTGGTAATTTATTCATAGTATTTTTTCATCATTTTAATTAGCAGTGTTTTTCTTTCATTTCTTTTTACAGTTTCCATTTAAATCTTAGATTTAATAAGCTAACTGTATGTTTGTCATTTTTTGCCAATTAGTTGTAATACACTAAATACTATTTAGCTTAGTTTTATTTATGTGTAGTAATTTTAATGCTTAAGCTTGTATTTATTTTATATCTTTTAGTTGTCAATAAAACATTTCAATTTTTTTGTACTTAATATTTAATATTTATATTTTTTTATTTCAGCATATTTCAATTACCAAAATCATTATTTAAATTATCAAATGCATTTTTTCATACCTTTAGTTTTAGCAAACAATAGCATTGTCTTAGACACTACAAGGCATTTGTTCATTAGTATGCACCATGTTTTTAAAAATTGACCTTTAATGCGCATGTCAACCATCTGATTAAGGTCAATATTTTTCATTAAAGGTCAGGATTAAAAACAAGCGCACAAATGACGAATGTTTTTAGAAGGCGTTTATCTCTGGTAATTTCTGTAGGGACAGTTCGAGTGTTAACGCACAATGACTGCTGTGATTTGATCCAAACAAAACAAATCGGTGTCGAAAATGCTAATCATTAATTTAACGTGAGAGACGTAAAATGAAGTTGACAATTTCATGTGACAGGAAAATATGCCGCAACATCAGGTGCGATATCAAAGATGCACATGCTGAATCTTGCATCAAAGTAATTGGATGTGATCCCTCCTGCCATATGGCAGCTCTTAAATGCAGTTGGGTTTGATCTCAAGAGCTCTGCCGCTAACTGAAAGCTACAAAGAGCGTAACACGGGTTAGCTGAGTAGATTATACAGTACTAAATTTTATTCCGTTGCCACTTTTTTTCAGTGCGTGGAGGCTCTCAGCAAACAAACGGCAAGGCTATCTCCAGGATTTTCTCCGGCAGCCTCATTTACGCACACAAACGGCAATTAGTTTTTAGGATTAAAGATGAGGGTTTATATAGAGAGGTTTATATTTCCCTCGTGATGTTTTATCAGCGGTTAATAATGTGTCCAATCAATTAAAAGGGCATAAAATTACACAACGTAATTACAGGCAGATTATGAATAACGGAGCAGAATTATGGCTCTTAAAAGAAACAGTTACTGGATCATACGGAAACGAGCGTTCGTTCAAAAAGTTGTTTCGAGTGTCTGTTTGCATGCTCCCTGTCTTTAAAATCCAGGGTTGCCAGACAACCAGTGCATCCCTCCTGTAGCAAAACGTGCCTTCGGGCAAGACTGGGGGATTGTGGGAAAATGAAGCCAGATGCGTGCACATACAGTACATGACAGAAGAGCTGATCACCCCCCGGCATCTCCCTGCGCTTCAATCTATTTCTTTCTTTATCTCTGATCACCTCCGATGTGTCTTTCTCCCTCTCGTCGTCTCAGCCGTGGGGCTCAATGGATTTGGAATCATGGATTTCTTCATGCATCCTTTTGTAAAGTCTGACACCCTGCTGGCTGTACACAATTGCCATTAAAGTGTCTCTTTCCCACAGTATCGCTTAACCCCTCTTCGGCTTTTCTTACATCAATCTAGCCGTGTATTAGATGCGAGCACTTTCTTTTATATTTCCCCGTTCGGCTCTTTAGCTTTGACCTTAAAACGAGCTCTCATCATGGCCCAAAAGATCTGGATGCTCGGCTGTTTTATGTATCCCACGCACATTTTTATTTCATTTTTTTTTTAAGTAAAACAGCCTTTTTTGATACTTCCGGCTCTATTTGGTCTTACTAGTTGAGCTCAATTATTAAAACTAACTCTAATGACTACACAGTCGAGGGTAGCCTGAATTAGTTTGCCCCTTTGAAATGGAATTCCCAAAGTGTCTTAATACCAGCAACTCCGTCTGTCTTCAAAGGGAACTTTTAATGAGGGAATCTGTTACACAAACTAAAACCTATTACCCCGCGCTGCATCTAAAATTTCCCCTAATACTGAACGTCCCCTGGTCATTCAAATGATAGTAAATGCTTCTCCCTTAACAAGCAATGACATTCATTTCTGGCTTGTAGCCAGATTACTTCATACATGGCTAATGCCCCATTAAACATGTCTGTCAATCTGTGCCGATTTCCTCAGGACCGAGCTGCATTCCCGCTGGCTCAAATCTGGAGGAGTTTCTGACACAGAAAACACAAACTGCCGTGTAAAATGATTAATTGAGTGATTTTGCCAGTAATTGTGTTTGTGTAAGGTATAAAATGAACAATAAGCGTTTGGCTGTGTTCCATTAGAAAGATGTCCACATCGCTTCGAAACGGATAAAGAGGAAATTTCACACTCTGATTTCTGGCCTTCTTATGGCCTCTACACACAGCACTACAAATGACAATTAAATGATAGCAGCGTCTCAAAATTAAACACAGCACCCAATTTATTAGGCTACGTGATTGTTCATTATGAAAGAGAAACATGCAGAAATGTAAATACAAACCACCAGCTCATGAGCAGAATAATGTTCCTGCTCAAAGAATAAATGTCTTATCGGGAATAAGTCTAATATTTAAGGAGTTTCACAAGCTGGAAGGTTTTCGTACAGACCTCGATTGTGGTTTCGATTAAATATATATATTATTTCATAACATTCATATGATTTTTTGCACAGTGTTTCAACTTAAAGGGGTGGTTCACCCAAAAATGAAAATTGTCATTAACACAAATGATGAAATGCAAGTACTTTCTGTGCAGAGAGCAAGGAGCTGACACGATCAAGCTACGAGGATGCTTTCGGTTCTCAAAGAAAACAAAAAGGAAGACATTGTTGAATTAAGTTGTTATTTTTGTTTTCTGTGCACACAAAAAGTAACATCATAGCCTATAAAAGTAAGGTTAAACCATGAGATCAAAGGGTCTGTTTCTATTTCTGGTCTTTGAATGGTGTAGTATGTTACTGTTTATGAGAGGTCAGAAAATTCTCAGGTTTTATAAAAAAAATATCTTAGTTTGTGTTCTAAAGATAAACAAAGGTCTTTTTGTGAAGTGAGTAAATAATGACATAATTTTCTTATTTTGGTAAACTATCTGTTTAATTAATTTGGGTGTTTTACTTATTTATATATTTATGTATTTATATTAATTTAATACATTTTTACTTTTTTTTGCCAAACTACATTTATGTATGAAGAGCATTTGAATAAAGCTAAGTCAACCAAGTAAAGAATTGATCATTGAAAACAACTACGATTTATAAAAAATAAGTTAACTGCTGCCTGAACAACAATAATTATTTTTTTTAGAAAGTAGAAGGAAAATATTTAAAATTTTTATACACTGTACGGTACCACGTTATTTTAGTGCTTTTGAACCTTCTATTGACATAAAGTTGCGGCTACATGCCAACTATCTTTCATTAGAGTATTAGTAGATTGTCTGAATAATATCTGCTAACTCATTTTTTGTTGCCTAATACACATTCTACTGACTATCAGTATCTTTGCAAGTACATTTCAACTCTAACCCTGCCCCATCTATCTACTAATACTCTACCAACATTAACTCTATTACTAGCTAACAGGTGCAGTGTTACTTAAAGTCAACTATTTAAAGAGTGTGTTAAAGGGGCCATCCAAATAAAAGTGTATTTTATTTGTATTAATCAATTAACTATGATCTATTTGTTTTTTACGTTTTGTTCGTTGTATGTTTGCCATCTATCTTTGTATTTTACAGTATTTAACCCCTTCAGATGGCAACATGAAGACCAAACATATTGAAACTCATCTCCTTTACTCATCATTCGACTTCATCCTAAATAATAATAAAAAATATGATTTCCCTTCCTTAACTCCTCCAAATCTTCTACTAATCTGGGCTGCGTTTCTCGAAAGCCTAAGTTAATTGCAGTTCCACCGGCCTTAAGTTTTTGACACTTTTGGGAAACGTAGCCCAAAATCAATGCCTGATACTTTTCACCAAGAGCACTCCCTGTGTTTATTTGCCTCTTTATGATGCATCACGTCTTGCAAGCGGCTTTGGATAAAAGTGTAAATGCGTAATGATTTATTTTTGCCATTTTGTAAATGTTTTTCTCTGAACCCCCTAAGAATACCATTTGTGCAAAGTCACCACTGCACTGTATTTAATCACTTTATTACTTTACGACTTTCTAATCTCATTTAACCGCGCAGGTGACCAGATTTCCTCAGACAGTTCTAGTTCAGTGCTCGATATGCATTTCCAGTGTTCCCAGTAAATTCCAGGTCTGTGTATTTGGTCCATAGTAACCACGAGACAAGCTATTGTATAACATTCTGTCACACTACTCCACATTTAGTCATCAGATTAACTCACGGCACCCTCGTTCCCCTCAAACTAAAGCTCATCTGCGATGACACGACGCTGCTGCTCTCTCGGTCCCTCCTCAGGCTTGTTTACTCTGGTCCAGTTTTTTCGACAGCAAAACTAGTGCAAGCAAGTAATTAGCAGAGGAAGATGAACGATAACACAAGAATAGCAAGCAGACCCCTCTGTTTGTCAAAACAAACACCATGCGATTGAGGCGACGACCTGCTGGTCTGTCTTGACACATGAGGTATTATTTCACGTCGCACAGTGGAAAAAAATAGGGCCGTTTCTGTGGATAACAGCAGCCGGGAACAGGGGACCGGGGAAAAAAAAAAAAAAAAAAAAACGTTATACTGTAGAGACGTTATACTGTACTGGAAATTCACCAGTGAAATCGATATGCCTGATTTCAACAGAGAATCCGATTTTCTCTGGTCCAGTAGCGCCAGCTGTGTGTCTGTGCTTGTCGTCGGCAGCCTGCAGCACAAGCGGCAGATGGAAACGCTGCATTAAGAAGGTGTGATGTGGTCCGAGACGAGGTGATATGCCTAACACCCTCCAAAAAACACCTCTACCTCAATCATCCTCCACTTCACAGCTCACGCCCAGAGAGATACAAGAGAAGACACGCCAGTCCCTCGATTAAAAGAAGGGAGGGGGGGGAACAGATGAATATTGGCTATCTGTTTTCCTAAGTTGTGCCAACCACCTGTTGCGTCTCCCTGTGAGTGTGTTATTGATTGGCTCGCGTGTGGTTGGAGGCGATGCGAGTGATTGGGGGAGAAGGCTAATCCTGCTCATCCTCTTTTTCGCCGGAGTTAGCCTGCTGGGGGAGATGCCTCGTCTCCTCTCTTCACCGCTGTGACCTGAATACAGAGCGTGTCTCGGTTCAGCCTGGAAGAGCATTGTTTTGATACGGATGTCTGCATAACTAGATGTCAAGCTGTCTGAGCGTGAGGTCATGTTAACATAAAGAAAAACCACTCTGTTCTCTTTGCTTCAAGGAATGTAAAAATCCAGGTATTTGGGTATCTTGTTTCATCCTCGGGATTGTTAAATTCTTGCTAACAGGGACCCTGTAAGGTTATCTGATGCAAGCCACTGAAAACAGAGAGATTCTGTTCTCTTCGTGAAACTTAAGCGATTAACTTGGTCCTAAATAATCATTCAGTCACCATTTACTCACCTTTGTGTCCTTCCAAAGTCGTATGACTTACTTTTATCTGTGGAGAGATTTAAGTATCGCGCTGGTTGTTCTTTTCTACCCTAATAATGATAATGAAGACTAAAAGTGATTTATAATAGGCTGGCGTGCTTCTTTCAAAGTTATCTAAAGCCATAAGATAGCTAAAAGTCATTTTTCTGAAAAGTCATTTTTCGCTATTTAACTTGAATCAGTCCCATGAATCATTCAGAGTGGTTTTGTAAGAGTGGTCAACCATTCATGGAAAAGTTTCTACTCAAAAGAATGATTCGTTCACTATTTTTTTTATTACTGAACAAATCATTTAAAGTTCATTCACATTTGCTGTTGTTTGGTGACTTTTCGAGGCCACATACAGTCATTTTAATAGGACTCAATGTGATTGGGAATTTCACATGAGGGTAAAAAATTGCATTATTCATTAATTGTCATCCCACCAGTGGTTTGTAAGGTCCTTAATGAATCTGAGTCTGATATAAGAAAACTGCTGTGTGTAATATTGACAAATAGTGTTTTACAAAAGTTCTCCAGTCCAACATATTGGAGAGAAATGTTCTCCACGACCTCTCCTCCTCAGACGTGATGCTTCTCTATGATCTTTGACCCTTGTTTGTTTACCGGTTTCCAAGGCTGCAATACACTGCATTTTCTGCCAAATGGCAACCCAGAGTGTCAAAATGCTATTGGGTAAATTGGGGGTGGGCAGAATCACGCAGACTAAAACAAATACAGACATTCTGATACATATTTCAATATAGAATTAATGGCTGTAACATTGTTTTCAGAGAAACAAATATCCTACCTTACCACGTTGCCTAAATATCTACTAACATATCATGGTATTTTATGCTTTAGGACAGTAAAAAGTGCTAAAAAGAATGCATTTCAAAAAATTATTCATTCAATAATTTAGCAATAATTTAACCTCCTCTCTTAAAATCTCACCTGTTGTGACCAGATCATCAATTAAATAAATTCAACTACAGGATCAGTCAGACAGGCAAACAAATTGGTCACATTTGCTGTTTTTTTTATACATGTTTATGGACATGTTCTCGCAATTTCAATAGCAAACCGTGGAATTGGGGATTTCATTTAAGGGCTGAATTTTTTACAGTGAGTTGGACGTGGTATTGAAACAGTTCAGACCATGAGCAAACAGCCAGATTGGTTTGAGTTCAACATTTCTATTATTAACCAAATCATTTAATGTGCATCACATTTACTACTGTTTGGTGATTTCTTTTTTTTCAGTTGAAATCTACAGGATCATGAATTTCATGTAAGGGAATTTTACACTGGTTTTAAAAGACTCATTCATAATCCTGTTCCTCACAAGAAATTTTCCTGTGACTTGAGAAGACAAATTGTAGTGCAGAACATGTATGGATTTCTATTATGGTACTTGTAAGATGCTTTTTTTACCTTTTTGCAGGTTATACTGAAGAAAGCGACCAGGATATTCATCACATTTCTCCTTCTGTGTCCCGCATAATACAGTCATACGGGACTGGAATGATGGTGGATAAACGATGATGTAATTTTCATTTTTGGATGAACTACGTCTATAATTTTTCTTTAACATGACTCCAAATCATATCTTAAAAGGCAGCAGTTGTTGCTTGTACCTGAGAGGACACAAGCAGCTCCGAGCAGCAGTTAAGGCCCAACGTTGGCCCATTTTTAAACGAGACTCTATTAAATGTCGAGACAGCTGACAGCAATTAAGGTGCTTAGAGAAAGGCATTTACTCAATCGTCTCTTTCTGTTGCAGTCAGTTTCTTCGGCCCAGGTAATTTCGAACCAGTCTTAGGGAATGAAAACAGGTTGGCTCCGCAATTGTGTGCCAGTCTAATAATGGAATCTCGTAAGTCACAAGGGACAGGCTCATTTTTACAAAGCAACAGAGAAAGTCCATTACCCTCTGTGTTGCCTACCTTATGGAGCCTTTTATTTCTTAATTGAAACTCTTGGCTGTGGTATAGCATAGACAGAAACACAGAGAAACAGGGGCTGCAGGAGAGGGGAGAGACAGCAGACAGCCAGATCCAGAAGCCCTCTCTTCTTTGCCACCTTCGGCAATGACGGGTCTAAAAATATCTACGAGCTTCAATGAGCATGATCTTTCCAGTGAGGACACTATCACCATCCCCACTCATCTCACAGCGGCGAGGGAACTAATAACCAGTGACTGCAATGCAAACACTCAAATGATTTGCAAATTGTCAAACTGTTAATAACTACGACGGATCAATCATTGATGAGTAAACATACTGCAATAACGTGGTGCTTGTTATTGTGCCCAAACAGTTGGTAGATTGCGCTTTAAGTTGCACCGTGACATTGAATTTTAATTGGTAGCAGCTCCACGGAGCAAGTTATGCAGGGGTCATACTATGAAACGGGTAATTTTTCAAGTCTGATTAGGTGATCTCGGTTTTTAAAGAACGTTTTTAGCTGTTAATAATTGCATTTGCGATTTGAAGGCAAATTAGTCATTTTTAATAAACGTCGGGACACAATAATGGCTTCGGAAAGGTAACCATTTCATTTAGCATCATTAACCACCCTGAGCTATGAAACTACAAGGTGACAATCATGAAAAACCTACCAACCTCATAATATGTAAGATTCCTAACATTTCTATTGAAAAGAGGAGTTATCGTTGAAGAGTTATGAATCAAGAAAATATGATGATGCCACTAAAATAAAAGTTTGTTGCTTATGAAACTATAACTTTCAGATTGGGTAAAATAAGATGTATGTCTTATATTTTATCTATCTGAAAAATATCCATCTATATATATATATATATATATATATATATATATATATATATATATATATATATATATATATATATATATATATAGCTAAAATAGCAACAATAACACATATAAAGATGCAAAAATGTGCATAACTAAATAATAACTGTTAAGATGTTTTGTTCACAGTATGTATAAGAGAATACAAATGCTTTAATTTAAAGTGACAGACAGATTTGTGCCATTGCATGTTTTCCAAGTAATAGGCTATAATTTTTTTAGTTGTTTAAAATACATTTTATTTTCATTGACATCTAATAGTGTTTTTGTCTGCTGCGATTATTTCTCATTGTTTTATTGTTTTGCCCATTTTATTTATTCATAAGTTTGCTGCTGCTATGCATTTAAAGTGCTCTGGAGCTGAACTTCTCTCTGGCGATTAATCAGATCTTATATTGTTCAATGTGAAAGTGCAGTGATGGTGTTTAAAAACACATCGGGTTCATTTTCCTTCCATCATGACAGAGGCGACTAATTCAAAAAATCAGATTAATGTCTATTATGCATTCGCCTCAAGGTGGGAACATCATTTGGCTGTAATCTCTAAGAGACCCTTCAGCTTCCTGACAGGCTACTGCTATTGCCTGATTCCTTGCCCGTACAAACCACTTCCAGTAAAAGGGTCTGTGAATACGAACCCCCCACACGTTTCACTCTGCGCCTCTGAGCCCTTTTGTTTTTCCATTTCCTATTCCCACGTTTTGTGACAGCTTCTCAGCTGTTGGTTCAGATCTTTTTAAATTGTTGCTTCTGATTATGCGTGTGTGACAAGCCATACCATTCTATCTCAAAAATGTCAATTGGCTCTGACTGATTTTCATTTGAGCTGTCTACTCCCAACACGGCATTGATTTCTAATGAGAGAGCTGAGTAAACACTGTCATCTGAGGAAATACATACGCTGATTATAAACTTCTCTATACTGAGGGAAATGACGGCTCGCTGATATCTGTCCGCTCCCTCGGTCCCTAATGAAAAATATAGAGCGGCAGATTTGTTACTTCATTGGGCTAATTGAGTGTGACAGGCAAAGAGCAAGGAAGAGGGAGGGTGATAAAGCAGCACACAGAAGCTGCCAAAGGCCACACTGGCAGGACAAGCTCACCCCAGGTGCTCATGGGGGTTTCATAGGATGACTAGTGTTTGGATGAGCAGTGATGCTGCTGAGGCCAGCAGGGCATGGGAAGACGGGAGACCGGAGAGGAAGAAAGGCCAATGATCACTCAGACTTACGGCTACTGCTTGGGGCCGAAACCCACGGCAATGTGACATAAACATGGCTAAATATTCACTTTCATTAAATGAGCGTGCATTTGGAGCGGCATGCATTCTGTTACTAAAGAAATCAGATTGTTTTGGCAAACATTATGCAGATGTTAAAAGGATAGGATAGCAAAAAACGAAGATTCAGAAAAAGATATTTTATGGAATCTTCACGCAGACATGTTCCATGAGACGACAATTCGCAAAAACCTCCTTGGTTACTGTTGCTATGCGTGACAAGCCATGCCACTCTCACGCTACACATCACGTTCTCACACAGTAAAAACACACAGAGCAAAGAGGAAACTGAAAGACGAGACAAAGCAGGTTACTTCTAATATGAAGCCAATTTTGTCATTTTTTAGAGGGTTCATTTGATGTTGCTAAAAAGAACACTATTTTGTGTATTTGGCGTAATTCTATGTTTTTATGGGGTTTATGGGGATCATAAAAACACATTATTTTCCACATACTGTACATTATTGTTTCCCCCGCTTCCAGAAACGGGTTAATTTGTACAAAGTTGTTCTAACATTGTTCTAAGAGGTGAGGCCAATCAGTGCATTGTGATTGGCTGAATACCTCAAGCCCCTTACCATAACGTTAAGCATGATGATGCAAATACAATAAAGCACATTACAAACGTGGCATTTGTTGCATCCAGTGGGTACATAATTACTGATTCTCATGACTGCATTTGTGATCAGAGAAACAATACATAAGCACTACCCTTCGTTGCTCAAAACCCGCATTTGAATAGTAAGCAGGCTGATCCTTGTTAATCCAATCGACCAATCAGATTTTTTTTTTTTCAGGAAATATATGTTTTAGGCTTATGATCTACAGCCTTGTTAATGAGCTATCATTTCCCACTAATTTTAGGAACCAATTTTGGGTAGGGTTCGATTTAGTGGTAGGGATTGGGATAAATCTATATTTTTGGAAAGTAATGTTCGGAAATAATAGATGAATGACACCGATGCACAAGCAAATCAAACCCGATTGCTTAATCACATTGTTGTTCCAGGGTCAACAAAAATGTTGATCCAGGAACATGTCCAGGTTCTATGTGCACAGCCAGCATATGCTGCTCTCAGGCTTCAGGAATCAGTCCTCCATAATCGCACCAAACACTACAGAAAGAATAATAGTCTTTGTTCTATGCGTAAACATTTCACCAGTGTTTGAAAATAAACCCACTTTGTGATGTAGAGAAGTGGGGGCGTGTTTAAACGTGCGTGTGGACAAGTCATAACTTTAATAAAGAATATCTCTTTTTTAAATTCAGGTTTTAAAACTTTAGTCTTTGCAACTTTAGGGATCTTCTCTATGCAGATTGTAACAGCTTGTAACGCTCCAAAGAGAAAGGGGAACTCGCATCATATGACCCCTGTCTTTTTTGGATTCAGGATGTTTTTGGATGGCAATGGGATGTTAATGCTACTTAACTGTTCATTAACTAAGTATTCCCAACTTACTACATAAGCAAAAAAAAAAAGAAAAGAAAAGATAATAACCATTAGTCACGCTCAGTCTTGTCTTGTATGTTATGTGCACACAAGTCCAAGCGTGAGCACATATCTTGCTGGCTGTAACGTAGTCAATGTGGCATCAGTGGTTCAACCATAATTACAAAAACCACAAAGTTACAAGTACTTTTTTTCACAAGGAAAACAAAAGTATATATTCTTAAAGCTGTGCAATGTCCTTCCTAACTTTTCGGGCCTAGGAATATTTCAGTTGCATTGCTCACTACGGAGGGTCACAAAGCTTTCGGGTTTCATCAAATAAATCCTAATTTTTGTTCAGAAGATGATCGAAGGTCTTACAGGTTTGGAACGTCAAGTTCTTCATAGTCTATTAAAATGTTCTTTACACAATAAAAAAATGGTTCTTCTTGAAATTGTTCACAAAAAAAAGCATTCTTTGGGGAAAATGATTCTGTGGCATTGAGAATATGAACATCTCAGTTTGAGACCTTCACTTTTAGGACTGTAGGAATAATCTGCATTTCAGAAGGAAAGGTTTGACATCCCAACATTTTCTTTTGAAAACCTTTAATAATGCTGGCATACTGCTGGGAGACATCAAGATAAACGCCAGTGCATTTTGTTTACAAAATAAATGAAATTCCATCTTGATTTTAAACCCTGTAATACTTCAATTTACCAGACAGTAAAAGGCCTTTTATGGCCTGTAAGTGGGCACCTTATTAGAGATTAAATAAATAAGCATCATCTGAGCAACCATTGCTGTCTCTCCCTCTTTCTGTTTCTCTTTTTCTTTTTCACACTTGCACTCACAGTCTCCCACTTTCTTTTTCACAGTCCCAGGCGTCATTGCAGGTCAGGGTCCATCCTGGGTCTGTTGTCTAATTAACAGGACACAGCCAAAAAGAACCCTGGCCAGAAAGAAAATCAACACACACAGCTCAGAAATAGATCATCAGAAATGGAAAAATACTTGCAAGTGATAACTAGCAAGTTCATCAAGACAAACTCTGAAGTCGTGTCTGAAGGCTTACACAACTGTAAAAGCCTTCAAATTCGCACAATCAAATCTAAAGTTTATTTCTGTTTCGGACCCCAACATTCTTTAACCCCAACGTCTACTTTAATTTCCCACAGAAGAAAGAAAGTCATTCAGGTTTGGAGTGAGGTGGATGGGGCTTGCAAGCTCTGAAAACCAATTATAATTTTGAAGAAACCATAACCCAGGTTTATACATTGACAGTATGTAGGCATGACTAACAAACTCCACAGCAGCTGCTCACGCTTCTCTCTCTCCTTTTTCATCCCTTTCTTTTCCCCTTTATTTTCCCTTCTCTCATGTCATCTTCTAAATATACAGTTGCATTTCTTTTTCTAGATGAATGAGGCTTACCCAAATTAGCCACTCTGGTGCACGGCTGGGCACCATGGGATGGGTGTGCGGCTATTTAAATAATGTCAGGGCCTGCGAAGGAAAGGAGGGAGCAGACAAGCAGACTAATAACCAGATTTCAGCAACATGGCACTCTCACTCTGTCTTTCTCTCCCCCTTTCCCCTCTCTCTCTCTCTCTGAAGAAAATTATTTCTTGGACTAAAAATACCCATATCCCTGCCAAAAATACTTTCATCTCCAAGCACCAAAGATGTTCTAATTCATTAAGAGCTCTCCCACTGAATGAACCCCAAGCGAAAGAGCGCGAGAACAAATAAATTAAGGATCGGGCATTAATTAAACGGAATAGCCACGCTGACGTTAACGCAAAGCATGTCACATGTTTTTAGCGTATTATTTGGGAACGTGAAGGAGCATCTATATTGCACATTCCTGGTGAATTCTCGTTTTGCCCCGGGGCGCCGCTCTCACGGATCATGTAACACTAGTTTATCCAAATGCCTGAGGAGTCTTTTACCAATGGTGTTGCAAAAATGTCATCACACTGTTCTTGTCAGGGATAATATGGCCAATTAGTGTGCACGCAGACCCAGGAAGATAAAAAAACACAAACTGTAGGTCGTGTTTTGGCTGGAGTTCATTCAGGAGTGCAATGTTTTGTAGAAGTGAGCAGCACTCTACGGCGTTTCTAGGCTTAGAGTGAAGCATTAATTCTTAATTGTTTACAGAGGAATTTGTTTACGTCTCTGCAAACACCACTGCGGTTGTTTGTGTGTCTTCAGACACACGGGTTGTGCATTCCCGAACGAAAATGCAAATCGAAGCATAAATAACATAAATGACTGTTAAATGACTGTCAAATGGCCTTGATTAACTCAATTAACCATCAGGAACCTGGTGATCTGCTTTCACATCTTAACACATATACACTGGTTTCTGGTTTTGCTGGACACTGCTAGCTGGGAAGCCTTTGATTGTGTCACATGTGATTTTCCTTTAACTGGTGTGTTTCAGCTGAGCAGTGCAAATCATAAAGGCCGCTATGCTTTTTTTTTTTTTTTTTTTTTAGAAAGCTTGAGAAAGAAAATGATTAATATTCAGCCTTGAAGCTTTATATTTAAGGTTACACTGAGTCGAGCAGGACCTACGGTCTGTTTTCTGCAGTAAAGAACATAAAGCTTGAGACACAGTATCCAGCTTTCATTTCTTTTGAAACAAAGCAAGCACTATAAAAGGGTGTGAATTATTAAAGGGGGAGTCTGAATTTGAACCTCCACTGAAAACTGTGCTGACTTACTGTTTTTGGGTTTTCCTCTCTCTCTTGAACCGGAACTGAGATATTTTTTCGACATAATTAAACAGGAGGGTGGGGGCGTTATACATGCAGAGCAACATTGTCAAATAATTCTAATTGGACTATTTTTAACCCGCCGTTTCCAGTCCATACAGTTTCCTGCATGTTTGTTGGGTGTTTATGTTAACGAAGGCCCGAGTTTAACAGCAGCTATCAGCGCTTATCACCGTCATCAGTGCCGCGTTGTGACACCCAGATATACAAGGGCATTCTCATCAAGAGCGCGAGCACACACAGTCATATTAATGACAGAGCTGTCTTTATAAACAAGTTTAAAGAAGAATATTGCATTTGACCACTTTTATCAAGCCAACCATCTTCTAATCTTTGGCCACTGATGCAGACTGTATGAGATGCATTTTGCTTCAGTGAACATACAGACCATGGAGACCAAAACCCTGTAGACTCAAGATTATACAATAAACAAATATTTTTTGGTATGCTTATTGTAGTCTAGAACTAACTTTATTTATTTTTTATCTAAAAATGAATGCCACTGATTGATCATACAAGCAGGTGCACGGGAAAATAAAAGCAAAAGATCTAGCAAAAACTATGAATCTTACACGCTGCTAATTTTATTCATGTTTAAACAATGCCCGATGAAGGCCGTGTGACCAAAATATTGTATTCATATTTGTAGGCAGTGTGCATATTATTTGATTTACCGTGTGAAATTAATTTTAATCATGCGTCAGAGCTTTTGATTATTAATCACAATAAAGCAACCGCCGCCTCTCTGTGTGGCTACTTCGTGTTTTCTCAGCGCTGATAGTATAACAAACTACATTAATAAAAAATATAATAATAAACATCAACATTTACTTGGTCTACATTCTCATAGTGAAAGTATGTGGATGTCCTACGGATAGATAGATAGATAGATAGATAGATAGATAGATAGATAGATAGATAGATAGATAGATAGATAGATAGATAGATAGATAGATAGATAGATAGATAGATAGATAGATAGATAGATAGATAATATAAAATAACAGGCTATTGGTTTTTAAGCCTATGATCATTGATGACCACACAGCCTACATTTTGAGTGACTTTGTTGTTCATACAGTAGAGATATGCACAAAGATATTAAATTTGACATGTGAAACTGCCAAAAGGTGTCTGTTATGCTTAGGGTGTAAGAATGATATTTGACTTCATTTAAGAGCCACCATCACAAAGTGAATCACCATCTCAGCTCAAATTATCTGATCTAGGTCTCCACCTGGTGACCATTACTTGATATTGCCTTTTTAAAACGCATACCTATATGCATGAGCAGCCTACTCAAATCCACTAATTACTACTAATCATCATTCCTTCAGCTTATTCCCATTTTACTGCTCAAATTAGATTAAAAACCAGAAGTCGCTGCATCGCTCAGTAATGAGTTTTAGCTTCGCTTGGAGTCCCAGCGTCAGTTTACAGACACATGCCAGTAATTTGACCTCCCGCTGACTGCGGTGACACAGGAGGCAATCTAATGACAAACTAATGACACGGTCTCCTGGCAACAGCGGACGCCGATGATTACACCTGTGGCTTCCATCTGCATAATCCCACATCCAGAAGAGGGATGCGGCGTCTGTGGAAATACATTCTATTCATTGCTTAATTGTTTGCTTGTATGAATCGTTAATGGAGGAGGAACGGGAACCTTATCGTGTGAGACTTCTCAAGGCGCCCTGCGAGGGCTCAGAAGAAGCGAGCAGGTGGCTGTGCAGATGTATGAATCTGCCCTGTGGGAAGGGTCCAGAGGGAAGGCATGACTTTGAGAGCTTGATTGAGACAGACAGACGCGCTTTCTACAAATTCAATCGTGGAGCCCAGCCGCCTGATGAAAGGGCTCCTCTGGCTCCGCTGCGTGAAGATGTGACTCTAATAGATCCGTGCTCCGGTCAGCTGAGCGCAGGGGCACGAGTGCGTCTGGAGGAGGAGAGCAGAGGCCCATTCATCGATAAGGTTTACGCTGCGTCCGATCTATGGGTTCCAGCGGGAGCGCGAGACAGGCCTCAGACGCCTCCATCCAGGCCTTCAGCTCTCATGCATGACACGTCCGAGCACAAGAGGTGGAACTCCAGGATCAAACCAGAGGCAGCACTTAAGGCACACCTCGGCGGTAACTGCAATCTTTTTTGTTTTACAAGTTTGGACTGCAACTAAAAACAGTTCATCAGCATCCGATTCGTACATATTTATTATATTCCATCTGCTTTGTTATCAGGCCGGACGAGTGCACCGAGTATTAAACACCCCTCTCAGGACAGCCATGAAATGAACGCGGTCAGTCATAGACACGCTCAATTATTCATCCCTGCTACTGTAATAATACTCTTGTAAGCTGTTTGTTTGAAGCTTTAGCACTTTTGCAGCGCTAAACATTAACTATTTATGTGAAATGAGCTTTAAAGAAATAGTTCACTCGAAAAGGAACATTCTGTCATCATTTACTCACGCTGTTCCAAACCCGTATGATTTTTCTGTCTTCCCTGGAACATAAAAAGGGAATAGGAGAAGAGTTTACTGGTCGCTTTTATACATGCGGGTTCCTTGAACGTAGCTGCAGCTTTTAATCTTCAAAAACAAGAGCACCGTGAAGGTATCAAAAAATTGTTTGTTTGTGTGTTTCAGCATCCTGAGAATCTAAACTGTTCTGAGGAACAGACACTGTTTTGTGCGAGGAACAGACCTTGTTATTCGGTTGTTGTCTTATGAACTCTCCTTGGCACAGGCTACATCTATGAGTAGTAGCAGTTCTCGAGTTCATTAGTTAATTCATTTAATAAGATCTGATTAGCTTGTTCATGAACGGGACTGATCTGCCACTTAAAGGAATAGTTCACCCAAAACTGAAAAATCGGTAATCATTTACTCTCCTTCAGGTAGTTCCAAAGCTGGATGAATTTCTGTGTTCTGCCGAACACAAAGAAAGATATCTGAAAAGATTTTGTAACCAGGCTGTATTTTTTCTTCCTATTATGGAAGTAAATGGAGACCCAAAACAGCCTGGTTACGAACTTTCTTCAAAATATCTTCCTTTGTGGTCAGCAGAACAAATCATTTCATACAGGTGTGGAACGACTCGAGGACGAGTAAACGATGACAGAACTGTTATTTAACTAAGTAAGTGACACGATGACCCTGTTTACTTCTTCAATTTACATTAACAGAGTATATATTAAGTTACAAAAATGACAAAAACAGCGTATATATGAAATATTATTATCTAAATATATATTTTTTATATGAACAGGCTATCGCTGTGCTGAAAGGCGCATAGCCTTTACTTTATAAGTGAAGAAATACAGAATCTAATAATGGTTTTGTCCTAACCACAGGCTCTACTCTCCAAACTTACACATACCAGAAACCTTCAAATTTCAACATAACACATTAAACACATTAGATCTCCTGTACATTAACATTGAGAAAAAAACGGAAATAACACCTAATTTAATTTTTAATTCTTAACAGTCTGAAGCAATGCATGTTGGGAACTCGTTTGAATGGGTGTACATACATTGACATTGTCTGTGTGAAATATATACTCAGTATTGATTATATTTGTATGCATCGATATACAGCCATATATTGTCAATGCATATGTAGTTGTATATTGAAAAATATTAGCACTATATGGAAATGCATTATGTAATACATCCCATTATATTTAGTAGTAGATTTCTGTTCTGTAAGGTTGGGGCCATTATGATAGCTTACTTTGGTGATGCTTTTGAATCCTTTTTTTTAAACATACAGGGTCCGGTCAGCATTCATTGTCAAAAGAGCTAAAATTATTCTATATTCTTCGAAATGTCCTATTTTGTGTTCTTTGGAAGAAAGCAAGCATTGAAAGCAAGAAAGAACTGTTTTGTATTTTCCTATTTTGTCACCCTTTATATGGGACATTTGCTAAAATATTCCCATCTTTCTTCTGTGTCTTTGCACTATCCCTTTATAGGGTGCAGAACCACCTGCTCTTTTTGATAGCATAGCAACGGCAGCTCGACAATACATCTACACCTCTGCAGCCCAAAGGTCTGATTAGTTGCTCTAAAAGCTCTCTTAACAGCACCGCTACCACCTTTTATGTTCCAAGACTTTCTCAACTTGACCAACTGGTACTTTTCTGTATTACTTGTCTATTCATGCATCTTATAGGCACTGTATCCAAACGTACAGTGCATTAAATGTAGGCTGTGCTTCAGTTGTAATTTTGACTAAAATCTGTATTTCAAGTCCATGCATTTATGTGTTGCATAAGTAGCTAATGTGCAAGCTGAGTGTTCATTATACAAAGGATTGCGTGAATATGCTGTGCTTTAGAGCGTATGAGGATGTAGACTGGGACTCAAAGTTACCTCCTCGCCACAAACCACCCACGACTACTCTGGAGAAAATGGCTGACCCTGTGAGTCAACGTTTTGTGTTGAAGCGATACCACAGCAGAGCTGAGCTGTGGCAGGTGAGTCTGCTGCACTGCATGTAAACGGCTGAGACATTAAAGGACTAGTTTGCACAAAAAAAAAACTTCACGTCATGCGGGCTGTCAGTGAGTTTTTTCTTCATGAGAACTGATTTGATCAAATTTGGCATTAAATCATTTGCCCACCGACGGATCCCCTGCAGTGAATGGGTGCCGTCAGAATGAGAGTCCAAACAGCTAATAAAAACACCACATTCATCCACAAGTAAACCATGTGACGCCAGTCCTTCGGTAATGTCTTGCGAAAACAGGAGACAATTGCACGTAAAAGCATTCCAAAACATTTTTTAACATTTATGTTGATGGGTTTTGATGTAAAAGGGGGACGGTCTTTTTTGGCTTTGACAAAACACACAGCTTTTTGCTTCACAACGCAGATGGACTGGAGTGGTGTGGACAACTTGTGAAGTATTATGTTTTTATCAGCCGTTTGGACTCTCATTCTGACGGCACCCATTCACTTCAGAAGGATCCACTGATGAGCAAGCAATGCTGAATTTCTCCAAATATGTTGCTTTGAAGAAACAAACGCACATACATTTTAGATGGCCTGAGGAGGAACTATTCCTTTAAGAGAGATTTCATTGCTTTCAGGCCATTGGATCCCATTGGAACAGACATCAGTTACGTTCCACATTTAATGCAAGGAAACCCATCAGCTTGTATGTATATACTGATTGAAGCAATTCTTAAAGTGCGAGTTTTGCTTTATATTTACATACTTGTGTTGCTGCTAACTATTGTTTTCAATTAACAGCACCAGTCCATGTAAAAAATCAGGCCACATACCTTTATACTGGTAAGAAGATGCAGAGATCTTAGCAATCTAATGAACGTTCTGTATGTATTATAATTAACTCAAATAGCTTGCATACATTCCAGTGTATTGTTGCCGACGGTTATTTTTCAGTAAGGTATATTTTAAAAAGGCCTTGAATGATATTTGTGATCTGTCTGGACTGTGCAGCGGTACGGTGGGCTCTGAGAACATGGACAGCGTGGACGTCCCAGGAGAGGACTTCATTCCTCTGACTGTTCTGCGCACCACAGTACCTCCTCCCACCCCTGCCAGCTAGTATGACTCTGATCTGTGCGTTTCTATATACATCTTCACAATTCTATAGTACTTGTTATAAGGAAGGTGCTTTGTTTTTTCTGTAGCCGAACTACCATTCCTGGTTACACCGGAAAAGCCCGGTTTGACAGACCACAGACCTCAGGTGTCAGTCTGCCTTCTTTACCATATACTCCACAAACAGCGGGGTAAGTCATCTCAGCAGTTCAGATTAAGATATTTTACTTTGCCTGGTATGGACTGGCCATGTGTTCAGGACGTTTCCTTGCATGAGACACTGCCACAGACTCCAGCATCTCTTTGACTTTAATGTAAGCGCAGGGAAATGGGCAGATACATATTTTGCTTTGTTACAAGTTTATCTCGACAATCACTGTTTTCACATGAACCATAATGATAGATAGACAGATAGAACTGTCTAGTACTGCCTTAGTAGTCCTAAAAATAATCCATTATATATATATATATATATATATATATATATATATATATATATATATATATATATATATATATCATTCAAAGAGTCATATATATGTCATATATATATATATATATATATATATATATATATATATATATATATATATATAATATATATATATATATATAATAATAATATAGAGGCAGGCAGACAGACAGAACAGAAACCACACAAATTAAAGATGAAGCCGGACAAACAACAGGACTTAAATACACAAGGCAAATCCTTAATAAACGAGACACAGCTGAAGACGATAAGATAATTAACTAAAAGTGGGTCACACTGAACACGTGGCACATGAAAACAACAACATGTGACATGTGAGTCCACATGTGACAATATATGTTGTTGTTTTTTACCGTCACATGTTTTTTATATTATTTTAGATTATTATTGCATCGGATTACTTACATTACACCTACTTGTAAGACCATTTTTTCCTCAGTAGGTGGCAGCAGTGCTTTGAATTTAGAAAGTTCTTCTGCGGGTTAACTTTTGTGCTCAACACCGCTACACAAACTCTCTAACAATACGTTTCTAATTTTTGTTTCTAATTTTCAAAATTATTGAATTATATACATATTATCACAATTTATACTGAATGATGTTTCTATCATTGTTTACAGCAACTCCAGACCATATTTTTACATTAACATAAACAAGCTGAAAACACTCTAACTGAACAAAAAAAATATTTTTACTTTTCTATAATGTTAATTATACACCAGATTTATTCTTTAATTAAAAATAAAAAAGCCAGCAATTTTGATTAGAAAATCGATTATTTGTGCAGCCTAATATATATATATATATATATATATATATATATATATATATATATATATATATATATATATATATATATATATATATATATATAGGATATATATAGGAGCATCATATGTACATATATAAAAACACATGATGGTGATATAGGAAATACATTAAGCCTAGTCTGTGTCTTTGCATACATTTGTGTCAGGTTATTTTTTATACCCACTGCAGCAGTAAGCATGCATGCCTTGCTGTAGCAGTAAACACATCACAGAATCACTCTGAAGAGGTGTTTCCCACAACTATTGCATTCATTTATCTTCTGATCTCTTTCTCCGTTTCTGCCTTAGTATGTGCAATGTCAAACGTATTTTTTTTCGAGCTCCTGCACGTTCCCCTTCTGTCAGTGCCTGCCCTAGATTTACAGCTCTTCAGCGCTCTGCAGCATGGGCTCTGGCTGGAGGTGTGTGAAGCATGTCTTACAGCATCACTGAGTAGACCCCAGCGTGGTGTGTAAGGCTGAAAGAACGTTCAGGTCCTCTCAGAAAGCAAACGAATGAATAAAGACCAGAAAGTGGACAGATATGCTTTAATTCTCAATTGCTGAAGTTACAAAGGCAAGAAAAATCGCGAGGCATTGATATTTTCTGTGGGTTTCTGAAGAGTCAAATCAGACAGACACTACCGGGAACAAAACCAGCCTAGCGGCGCTCTTCCACCCTCTGTCTGCAACGGCAAAACGTCCTCGGCTTTCAGAATGAGTAGGAATGAGGCATCTGCAGCTGAAATAAAGAGGAAGAAGGAGGAGGAGGTGTTTGAGAGAAGCACTGGAGGAAAACCAAACTCCTCACCCAGGGACCGGGTGGTTTTTTTGAAAACGTGTTTCCTAGCTGGGCCCCAGAAGAGCTGGTTTACCGTCTTTTTGGAGCAAACCTCTCCAGATGGCCCTATCCAAAGCTGAACTGCTCTTGTTGCCGGTGGTAATCGTGGTTTTTACTCCATTTTCCTGGAGTCACCGGTGCTGTAAAATCTGTTTCCTTTGCCGATAAAACAGACCTCCCATCTCTTTTCCTTACAGCAGAAAGTCAGCACCTTTACAACTTCCTCTAACTCTCTCCTACTCCTTATTTGGTGATAAGTCAATGTCTCCAAACCGTTTCCATTCCTCCGCAGCTTTGGCAGCACTCAATCACTTGAGAGCGTCATAAGACACAGAATGTGTCATTGTTTGCTTTATGGAAGATCAGACACAAGCGAATGAAACTCCTCTTTTCAAAGCATTAATAGACACAGTCCACACATAATTCTGATCTAGTCGTGTCAGGAGTGTGACAAACAAAAATGATGACAAGAATATGAAATAAGACAATAGCCTGACTTTGTAAGTGAACTATTATTAGCATAAATGTTTAGCATTAAGCATGACGATAAATCAACAACTTATTTCATGTCTTTGAAAGGTGTGACATCAGTACTCATACAAAACCCAACACATTTAAAACAAGGCAACACTTTCTATGAAGCTTGTATTTATATACATTATATACATTATAGTGGTATTCTTAAGGCATTATAATTAATGCATAATGAATTACAAATACATGTATAATTTGTTAAATCATCTAATGAATACTCATAAGAACAGTTTTATTGTGTTATAATATTTACTTATTTGTGGCTATAGCTTTTGAGGATTATAATGGATTATATTACTCATGCATGTTTCACATCTTGTCATCTTACTTATTTTACTTTACTAAAGCACTTCTAATAATAACAACACTTTTTCCCCAAAGCCATACGATCAGATATCCAATCAGATGGATGAGTAATATTTTTTTTAAAATATCAGTTAGATTATTTTGCTGGTACCCTTTAGCCAGCTGTTGATAAGTAACTCTGAATCTACTAAACTGCTAAATATATGCTAACACTTTTTTTTTTTTTTTTGGTGGTTCCTCAACAGAGATACTGAGTATAGGATACTTTGAAGTATGTAAACGATATAGTGTACCTTCCTAGTAATTTACTAATACTTTTAGGTTTATATATTAAATATAGCATTTTTTATTCGGTTGAAAGTAATAGCTAGCTCACATTAGCCCCAAAATTAGCCTCACACACACATGTTGAAAGGTAAAATGCAGCTCTTAAATAAACACTGTCAACATATGACATAGTCTATTAAAATTCAAACACACTGCAGTTGGGTCATTTTCCTAAAAAAATACAACTAACTAACGAAATAAAACAATGACATAAACGTGATTTTAGAATCTTTAGTATTATTTGCAACGTTTTTGTCAGTTTTTGTCGCTTACACCGATTGTGTTTCGTGATGAAAACATAAAAAAGTGAGTATTTTAAGTGAGTTTTGTGGTATTAGGATTAAGCTGATGATTGAATCCAGAATCCAGTTTGACCAGTGTTTTGTTTCCAGGGGTCGTCCTGGTACCTGGAGCACCCCTGAGTACGGACACAAGGCTCCTCTGTCAGGAATGATCACTACTGTCCCACCGGGAAACCCTTACCTTCATCCCAAAGCCCCGGTGCTTTCCATAAAATAACTCTAAAAGCACGGCATGTCCCTTGAAGGGAAGAATAAATGATGAAGAAGCGTGGGAAATGAAAGTATCCTTTTTCACGAAATCCAATCTGTGTTTGTGAATAGATCTATAATGATGCAATGTCAATGACTGATTCTCTGAGCTCTGAATAATGAGATGCTTTATTAGCATAATTTCCCTTGATTTAGATGAGTGCTTCTGAAAATGTGGAGGTTATGCCATTGTCTTAAACATTCGCTGTGGGTGCGTGTGGGCTTTTCGTATTTGACTACATGTCTGTCCATGCGGATAAACGAGTGAATCATTTCTTCACAGATCCTCTTTTGCGCGCTTTTTATTACTTTGGTTCATCCAAATGGCACGCACAAACTGCTTGTGGAACTACATTGTGGTTATGCAGCAATAGCAATGCAAATAAAACATAGGCTGTTATCTTAAAAGAAAACAAAAGACACACGTTTCTGAAATGCTCTAGTTTTGCACCCCAAGAACTGTGGTTTGGAGAATAAAAGAAAGAACACCAGTGCAGCTTCACCTGCTTACAGGAAATAGGAACGTGCTGGTTTCCTGTTTCCCCCTTTGTCGTCTTTGCGCTATGTTGAAAACGGTCCGCTCTGGAAGCGGCGCACTTGAATCCAGCAGAAAACACCTAGAAAACACCGACTGGAAGAATCAGGACTGAAGTCCTGAACGGTGTTCAAGTTCTGAACCTTGCAGTTGAGGAAATAAGATGCGATTCTAAGTTATGTTTTGCATTATGGGAAGACATTCTGTTTTTTTTTTTTAGTTGGTTTGACAGCTAAACCATGGTGGGAATAAAGCCCTCTCTGTGGTATTTCCAGAGATGGAGATGTGGTTAACTGATAACTAATGTCCATCTTGGGGCCAATGAAAGGGATCAGACTAGACTTTTGTTCGAGGGTCTGGAGAGCTTTCTCTGAGGTGACCTTCAGCCCATCACTATGAGCCCACATAAAAAAAAAACTAAGTGAAAGCATTTTTAAGGTAAGACAGGCTCAACACAATTGATGTAAGTTGCTGAAGCAACTTCTAATGTTACAGAGATTTTCCTAATGAGCTTTTCATAGTTCTTCCTCTACAAACAGGCAGGTGTAATGTCTGAGGATTTCAGGGGTCGCCTCATCCCCGAGTCTGTTCATCTGTAGAGTGTGATGTGAAGCGGAAAGGGTAATACGTTTGCCAGGTTTGACATCATAAAGGTGCAAAACTTTGCAGTCCGTTGTCTTTTGTCTGTAATCTAGACATTTCGAACCAAGCCACTTTCTGTTGGCCAGCGAAGCCAATGTAGCCCACTTGAACCGGTTGTGAACTCACATTTTCAGCTGTGTATTTCTATTAAAATGACTTCATTTCTCACATGAAAATTCCCTGAACAATTCTAATTGTGACTGGACCTTGACTGTTTTCTGCGATTTAATCAAAATCCAGTTATTCAAACCAAAAAACAGTTAATTAAAAGTCATTTATCAATTGCTTATAAAGTACTTATCACAACTCTAACATGTTATTATTGTTTTTAATTGTTTTGTTAGTTTAAAATCCAGTTCATTGATTTAACATTGGCACAGGAGTACCAGAATTGCTCATTTCTGACACCAAATAAAGACAAAACAATTACGTCTCACTATATGCTCATATCTTACTTTGAGGGGAAAAAGTAAACATTGTAGGATTAAATAGGTAAATATGGTCAGTTTTGATTCCTTGTTGGCTTTAATGTAACCCATGTTTACAGCATCATTGGAAAAAAGTGACTGTGGTGACATTTCTGCACAAATTATTTATTTATTTAAATTTTTTGTGACACTTTCAAAGCGACATGTCCAGTGAGTGTAGCTAAAATATATGTCTAGTTTTCTCTTAAAAAGACGAATGTGAATATGGCAACGTTTTCATATGTATCACAACAGTTCGGAAGCAAAATGTCAGATGAGTGTCGTTAAAAGGTTAATGTGCTTGATTGCATTTGAAAATAAGAGAAAAGCTATCACAGCCTACCATTTTAGCTTGCCTTGAGAAGTATTTGAGTAATTTATCAAGTGTTGTTTGCATTCTGCTTCGCAAAAACCAATGCTTTACCAGGTGAGCCCCCGAGCAAGTTTACCCCGAACACGTGGTTATGTGGTGCAAAAAATGTTTACTTTGGTGAAAATGTTTTAAAACCATAACAGAGTATTGTGCATTTATTTACTATTCAATTAACATCCCCTGAAATATGAAGCAGTTTAAAAAGGAATAAACATTATTTACAGCCATTGTTCACTGCACCTGGAGTTTTGCAAAAGACAGCGATTCAGGCGAGCGTTTGAATAAATGGATTCAGAAACCTAAGATTGCTTTTTTCAGGTAAACGTGAAGGGAAAATCGCAATTAACACGGGCTATAGAGTCACCTTTGACCTCCTGTGACATTAAACCCAAAGTATTAGCGTCTATTTCAGCCAAGCTAACTCCACCGTTCAGAAAGCTTCCCCAAAATTTATAGGCACGATCATTTCAAACTATACTTTTCTCCACACTTCTCAGCTCCTTAAGCTTAGTCTTTTTCTTGTCTACATCGTATCATTGGCTCAATTTTCAAGATGGGGTCACAAACATAATGACTGATTCAGCGACAGTCCTTTAGGGTCTTCACCATACTCGCTCGGCCGAGAGATTAATTTCCCTCCCGCCCGCTTAGTTTTTTTGTGTTATTTCCACATAAAGAGGCTAAATGTCAAGCATGCCTGACTCCCTCCAGTGACACATCCATTCCCGCAGATAATTACCATAAGGAAATTGATGCTTTAGTGTGCAGAGGGGAATTTAATTTACTCTGACATCCCCCTGCATAATGCATTCCCAAAGAAAGTGAGATTTTTTTCAGCCCCAGATTAAGAATTTAAATACAGCAGACTATTAACGTGATTACCAATCTTGAACATCTCTCACTTATTTAGGTAGTTAAACCAATTATGGATTACATGTTGTTAAAGTTATAAATTAGAGGGTGCGAAAGCTGCTTAAAGATCCATGAAATAAGCAGCAAGAGGACGTCTCTGTTCTTCACACCAGCACTTTGCTGGATATCTTAAGATAATATGTTCATTAGCGCTTGTTGAGAATTTTCATCCCATCCAGTCTGAACTGCATAGAGATATAAAGCGTTAGGCCTCGTGAAATAATAATTGTTTTACAGCATCTATGGATAATATTTATATTATTGTTCATTATTAAATTATATTTGTTGATAATACACAACTGATGTGTATATATAGAACTTAATTGATGTAGAGATGTATTTTATCGGTTATTATTTAGTATTAACAATCGAAATGCTGGACACATTGTACAGCCGTTATGTTTTACTGCGTTTAAAAAATGTAAATTGAAAACTCAGGCTTCCATGCGAAACGTTATCACAGCAAATACTTCAGCAATTTCAGTTAGATGCATTAGAATCATTTGTTTTAGATCAAATTCAGCCCGTAACCCTATAGGTCAAGTGGTGTGATATTTCTAAATGTATTCATTTAATAACATCAGGGGAAAAACACACACACACACACACACACACACAAGTATTGGAATTATACAATTTATTTTACAGATGAATTCATTGTGTTTTATAAGAAAAAAACATTTTGATTCATCTGCTTCAAAATGTACTAATTCGAATATATATATATTTATATATAATACTTTCTAAAGTGAAATATTAATAACAATAATTGTTCATAAAAAATATGAATTACTTTAAAGGTTTAACACGTAACAGTCTGTCTCTTGTTAAGCTGAAAACAAACACATTCATAATCATTTCCCCCATAAACTACAGGCTACAGTAATGTCCTCAGCCGTTCTGGTTTGTGCAGAGTCATCGTGTGCCTCCTCGGCTCTGCAAGACTTCTCTCTGCTCTAATGACTGGAGCTAAAACACAGTTTGCTGAGTCACCCTACACCAAAAGCATTCCCTCCGCGCCGTCTCTGGAGGTTACACCGTCCCACTGTAATGTCACAGCCAGTTTTTACTCCATTTATTATGATGTTAGAAGAAAACTTTCTTTTCTGTCTCTCCAGAGGGTCAATAAATTACACCAACAACAAGTTGTCCTGAAAAAAAAAAAACAAGCCCACAACATCCAGTGTTCCCGTTTCAGCCCACACCCAACTGCCTGAAAAAGTCCTCCTGGAGAGAGGAGATAAGAGCGGCCTCCTTCTGAACGTGACTCAGCACCAGCAGCTCCTGAGATATGGCTACCTGGAAGGGTCAAACGTGTGGATCACTGGAAGCCACACGGCCACGAGGCAGCGTACCGGAAAGATCATTTAAAATATAAGGCCAACCATGGGAATTAAATGACCCTATTTGTTTAAGCCAAAATTGCTTTCTAACTCATTATTTATTGAATATTTCTATAAATATTAATGCAAAAATTATACCTTTTTGGATGATTGGTAGCAGTACTGTTAGTACATCCATCCTTTCTGAGTCTAATGATATATTTAATAAAGTAATGCTGAACAGGTCAGATTGCACTGTAACAATCTTAATATAACGTCAAAAGAATTCAATTTTTATTCCATCCTTTCTCCAAACCTCTTATCCTCTGTACAGTCACAGGGACAATTGCATTGTTAGTTAAAAAACAAATAAAATAAATTAAAACTCTGTTCACCAAATTATGCAATTAATAGACTTGGGAGAGGAACCAGAAAGTGATCCACCCAGTCTCTGTGGCTCTGAGAATACCCTTTATTCCTAACTAGAAACTGACAGGATGCACAGCTTTCATCTAAAACAACATCGGTTTAATGCCATAAGTTGTGTTTTCTTAAACCTAATCCTAGATGATATGATTTCCAGTTCTCATCATGCCCAGGTGTTATGTTTACAAACAATTAGACATGTGTATCATATAGTATTTCGCATTAACCGCATACATATGCATGCATAGGCTTTACATTGGTCTTCACCTTTTTAACTCTAAAACTCCCCGCAGACAGTATTCAAAGAACTCCACCACCACTCCTCTGTCATGACACCTCAACGAGGATTTATGTAAAGGAATAGAATAGAAAAAACTATTAAAAATGTAGCCTGTATAGAGATTAGTATATGATATTAAAAAAAAAGAATAAGTAGCTTTATGCACGTTTTATATAACAGTTATATCCGGTCCGTGCCTATATTCAGTATAACAGCACTGGGACTTTTCACTGCTTGTACCATCTTATCCATTTCCTGACTTATTTCCAGAATTATTAATTCGCATAAGAGACATCACTAATCGCTACATGCGTGGTTTGAATGCAAACGTGTATATATTCAAAGAACAATCTCTCTCGCTATATCTTACTGGAAGTCATTTAAATCACCTGGTGCCCCTGTAAGTTTGATAAGGCCCTCTAGTGGGCTCCAGCCCCTCCCCTGCTTCAATTAATTAACGCAGCCTTATCCCTTTCTCATTTAAATAGACATCAATTCACTTCTCATTTAAGAAAAGTGTTCTAAAGCAGGTGACATGAGATCAAGAGACCCCTGTCCCTCTGAGAGAAATAAATAAATAAGAAACGATCGGTCCACTGTCCTAACCCGCCTCATCCCATCTCATGCATGGCTGCCAGTGATGGTCTACTGGGTGTCAGCTTTTATTGGCACGATACAAAGCGAAGTGCCAAGCTCTGCTGCCTCGAATCCCCGAGCAGACTCGGCCTCTGGAATAAAAGCTTGCAAAATGTCTCGCCCGAGCACAGAGACATAGCAATGCTGGGCTGGAAGGAGGAAGTGCAGTGGAGAGGGGAGGGACCGCGCGCGGAGTTCCAGACTGCTGCCGCGGCGCTGAGAACTTGCGCGCATGGAGCGGCGGGGGACAGCTGGAAGAGCTTCATACTGCAAACTCAAGGAATAGCAGGTAAATAACTCTCACGAGGCCGCTGCGAGTCACGCGCATCGCCGCTTTAGCGTCGAAGAGTTGATCGGAACGCGCAGTCGAAGCGAGCGAGAGCGAGGAGAAGTGTCGTAAATGGAAGTTTTCGTCCTGAACTCTGTAGCAGGTGCAAGCGCTTCAATCCTCTCGACACGGCGAAGGCGTGTTCGCCGCGCTCTGCGCGTAAGCGCTTTATTTCGCGCCTGGGCTTCTTCACGGCACGTTTTAAATGTAGTTTATGTGTTTTCCCGTTCTTTCTCTTTTCGTTTCGTGTTTGGGTTATCATCTTTTTTCCAGTTTTCCCTATGGAAAAAGTTTCCCGATGTCCCACGCGTGGAACCGGGGGAATTTTTTTTTTTCCAATTTTTTTTCATTCATAATTAAATTGAATTACGCGTAACGCATCCCTTAATTATGCGCGCTTTGTTTAAACGCAATTGAACGCTACTTTCACTATCTTTCGATGCGCACCTGTTGCTCAGCGCTCAAATTCCTATTTTCAGCAATACGGGCTTTAGAGATCGCATTTATTCCCGAAAAACAAAAAAGGCAGTTTTTTTACACACGCATTTGATAAGTAACATGTCTGATCAAATGTACGAAATCGAAAACGCGGTTTTCTTCCTCTAGCCATGGATGCGCTCTTCAAAAACATTTTTAGGAAGTTTTACGCTGGAGTTTTACGTTAGAACCGAATCTTTACTTCGATTCATTTCGCTTTCATTTTCGCTCGATTTTCTTCATTTTAAAGGAAATTCAAAGTGGTTAAAAAGTACAACGAAGCGATCAAAGCAAGTTGGTTTAACGTCATAATCCTCAAAAAAGCAAAATACAGTTATTTCCGGTGAGATTTCTTCTTTTTCTTTTTTTTTTCCAGCGTAGGTACTTGTAAGACAGGTGAAAATGACTTACACGAATTCTTGGGTCATTTTTTTTTCTCCGGTGATGCATGTGTGCCTCCAGCTTCTCTTTCGTGCCCTTGTTTGGTTTCATGCACACTCGTTAGTGCTCAAGGCACAGGTCATATGTGCAACACATGAGAAACCTATTGAGCGATTGTGTAAAAATACACCATGCGCGACAGACAAAAAACACACTTCTCACATGTATTTTAAGAGACACCGAGAAACGAACGAACGCAAAATTAATAGACGCGAAGTTGGTTTTACTAAGATTTTAATAACCACCTTTAAAAACGCAACGATCGAACCTATAACGCGGGCCCACTTTTGAACGTGAGATTATTAAAAATGAATAACCGCTTTATATTTCAGCATCCTGCAGTTTGTCGCTGCATTTCGGTGTCTTTTAAAAGGGGGGTGGGAGAAAGGTTTTCACATCCTCGATCTCGAAATAACAGTTTCAGGGTGTATTGTAAGTGTCTGTAAGTTTGGCGCGCGGTGTCCCCGTATACCATAACACCCGTTGCGCTTTGTTTCGGGCACTTTTAACGCGCGGGGCTTATTGTACACGTTAATGGGGCGCGTTAAAAGCGTGCGCGGAGAAAGAAGAGGGCGATGAAACGATGAAGCGAATAAAATGAGCGCTTCTCAATGGCGGGGTAGTGAAGTGTGGCCGGTGTAAATGAGGCTTCTGAAGTCAGCTTCTTTTATTTCTGTGAAAGCCTCAGATAGCAGTTCCTGCGTATCATCTCTGACAGATAGCAATCACTCGATCTTACGCCCTCAAATGTGATGAAATCCCCACTGATGCAAGACAGGCCAGTCAATGGATATCCCATCAGACTAAACAGCGTTTAGAGGCTCAGCTCATTAGAAATCATTACATTCGCATTGTTTGATTATTTAATTAAAGTTGTGCGTACTAACTTTCCAAAAGGGCCAAGATTATTTGAGGTTAGATGAATATAATGCATATAAACGTATGATATATATTTTTTTATTGTGAAATGCATGCTTTTCAGTATTTCTAATATTAGTTGCAACAAGAATAAAAGAAAGTTCTGTAAGTTAAAACTGAAGAGAATTAATATTGTTTACGATAAGAGGTGAAGCAGTTTTTTTGGGGGGACTGGTACAGAATTAGTCCTGCCTGTATATATTAAACATTCTTCGGGCGTCCTCGAGTAATACTAAGTTAAAATACTAGCTTGAAGATTAAAATCTCACTGAACAAATGAATCATGTTATTAATGAATTAAAAAAGCAGCAGCTGCGTCTGTGCTAACGTCAGATATTCATGTGAGTGTAGTATCTGTGTGTGACTCAAATCGCATCGTATTCAAAGTGCGTGACTTCAGTCGGTTTGTTCCTACTGAAACAGACAAATCGAGAAAAAAAAAAATAAAATTCCCAGAATCGTTTTGCATCCTTTTAGAATATTGCTGATTTATGCAAAGGAAAAAATTCCATCATTTGTCCCTCTGCAGCTCTTCTTGACTCATTACATGCAGAAGTCGTTCATGTAACCGTCCCTGAGTGAAATGTTGAAACGGCACTTGTTGCAAGCAGTTCTTTAGTTAAGTCACACTCACCTTTGAATGGCTCTAAACACAGCAATGACATTTTGTCTGTTAAACGGTTTTGCAGTGCAGAGTCTCCACCCATCTCTTCAACTTTCTTTCGCACTTAGATCTGTTTTCCTACCCTTTACACTCCCTTTTTCTTCGCACACGCACACTAAGGGTGTTTTAAAACCCGCAGAGCTCTTCCTGTCGGTATGATAATGTGCTTGACTGTGCTCATCTCCTGTCTTGACTGAGACCAGTGTCCTGCACGAACGCTAAGGTTTGACAACACAAGCAAAAACTGCTGAAAAAAACAAAGAGGCGACCGAATGCTTGCACTGAGATAACGTTTAGCCTAGGAACCGTTTTACTTTAGCTACCTGTATGTATATAAAGTCGTCATCCGAGAGCGGAGTAGGAGAATAAAGCGCCGGTTTAAAGAAGCTCGTGGGGTATTTTTTACATTTTCTTCGCCCTCTTTGTCTACACCATCACTATTTCCCCTCTCACATCTGCTCAGAAAAGGGGGCGCAGGGGAATACCATACACCACCACCCACCCGATACACACACACACACACACACACACACACACTACTTCTCCACTCCATAGAGCCTCGGTTATAAAAAATAAGTGCATTCAAAATCATGGTTAGTTTGTGGTATGAGGAATGCGTCACATGAGATACATTTTATTGCACCTAACCCAAAGCTAAACCTGACCTGACTCTAACCAGCTTTTGAAAAAGTGCCGGGTTTATCTGTGGGAGTGCGGAGCTGTAACACTCACGACCAAACTTGCCATATCAAGAGAAAACGTGCCAGAATTCAAGAATCTTTAGAAGATATCACTGAACATTTAGCCGTAGCAAAAGTCAATTTAGGGTGTCCTTTTTTGTGTTTTAAAAACTATACGTATACGCCGTTATTTTAATCTCCAACCTGTTATTGTATGATGCAGTTCACATATCAAACTCTATTTCTTTTGAGAAACTATAAATAAAAAAAGTGAGAGAGAGAGAGAGAGAGAGAGGACCTGAATGTTCAGAAGAAAAAAAATCAGGAAAGTTAAAGCGCTCTTACTGGCTTGTGTATTTGTTTTGTCTTGTGTGGTGAGAGCTGTGTGTGGAGTGTTTTTCCCAATGTGTTTCTTCATTTATTTGTTCACAGTGTTTTGAGCTATGCCGTATATGTGATGTGTTCACTGTCAAGCTCCAAAATTAGCCATGCTTAATGACTAAAAATGCCATTATTTAATAAAAATATATATTAAAAATTTTAAGTTAATTATCGTATTTTTTCTTCCCCTGTGCTATTACTGTTTAGTTTTTTAAATGATACACTTGCTAAAATCTGGATGAATAAAATAATTTAGAAAAATCCTATTAATCATTTAAAAAATGATTTTCTTCCTCAATGCAAAAAAAACCTTCAGAAAAAACATTTACTCAGAAAGGAACATCTGATGTTTAATTTATAAAAATATTCATCAATGAGTCAAAATTTCACTCTGACTTTTTTTTGTTTTTTTTTTGCAAATGTTCCACAGGATGTCAACCTGAATGTTGTATTTCTCAGCTCCAGTCACAGATTTCAGTCATACTTGAGTGAATAGAGTTGAAGAATATTTACGAAAACAGGCTTCATCAAGAATTTGCCTGTATTTACCCATCCACTGTTGCATTTGATGGCAACAAGCGCCTCCTGGTGAAATCAAAGCCAGACCAGTGGCAAGAAACATGGCTATCTCACACCGGCCAAATCTGTGAAGTGTTGAGAAAACTGTTGATGTCCCATTTAGACAGTCAAAGAGGTCTGTGAAGATCCACGAGCTGCTCCTTGGTCTTTATAACAGCTGATCTGATCTGCAATTTGCTTGTAAAATATCACTAATATTACTTGCTAGTGACGTTCTACGACCACAAATAATACTGTATATTATGTGGAAAATATATTTATATATTTAAATAACTCTAACAGAATAAGAATCAGCAAATGGAGTCATTTAAGAATTTTGCCAATTAGCTAATAAGAGACACAAAATTTAACAAAATTATTATTATTAAGGGAAGAAATTACCTTACATCACTATATATATATATATATATATATATATATATATATATATATATATATATATATATATATATATATATATATGCTGTATATGTTTGTTCTGAAAATGTGGTTTTGCACATTCAAAACATATTAAACAAAGGAAAACATATCATTTTTTCAGCTAAATAGAATGTAATTGCGTCTACCTTCATGTCCACCTGCTATTCTTTCCGCACCAATGACCTTTAACCCTCTCACGCACAATAACGCCCGGTCACATGCGCGCCGGTATCGCGCAGCGGTCGCAGCAAGCCCCCAGCGGGGTTTTGGGTGTGCGAGCCGGTCGTAAGTCTTCTGAGCAGCGCGATCCCCAGGAAGACTGGGACATTGCGACAGACGGTAGAGCGCCGGTTTCCCACTATTTGTTCCAAGTGCATGGAGCCATCTGTCATTAAAAACAGGAAGGCCTACGTCCCCCTTCTCCCAGGAGCTCTCTTCGGCTTGCTTGGCTATTTTCAGGAACTTCACTTCTCCCTGTGTGGCTGGCGGGGCCGGGCGTGGGGCCCTAGCGGGAGCGTCTTGAAGTAGCAGCGAGGCCGAGGCTGTTGTGCCCATCTGCTGCGGGCCCAAGTGGCCGCTACATTATTAATGGGGCCACGAGCGCTGGTGACTTCTCAGATATGCAGGCCTGGCCTGAGGAAGCGCTCACCACTGACTCCTTCTGAGTCAGAAAACACTCGTTCTGACCCTCCGCTCTTGTTCTTTTCTCCATTTTCGTCTCGTCCTGTCCATCTTGGTTGGGTGCAGGCATCTGTAACTTGAATTTGCAAGGCTTTTGGTGTCATTGCTTCCAAGTATTATACACAAAACAGCAGCTTGATATGGCAAACTGCTATTTGTTTCCATACTAATCATAATCATAAACACTCTGGTTTGTAGCGCAAGTAGTTTTCTGAAGTCAATTAACCCAGCTATTGGAACATTCTTACAGTGTTTTACAACGTTTTGAGAGTATTTAAGAGAAAACACTCAACATTTTTTGGAGTGTCCTATGATGTTATTTGTTCTTAATTAAATCGAATGAAATCATAAGATTATAATCATGAGAAGAAAACTGGATATTTTAATAGAATTTAAAAAATGCAGTAAAGAAAAAATGAAGGAAAAAATAAAGCTTGTAGAAGCATTTTATCAAGCCAATATCAACAATGCTACATTTTAACATTCTCAGACCATTACAAATGAATAACGAAATAATGCATTTTAAAGAGAAAAGGTTAGTATAGCATATTTTTTACTTTCTAATCGCAACAAGAAAACCGGATGTTACAACGTTTTAGAAACATTTAAAACAATGCTTTCACAATGTTTTTTTAATGATCTAAATATGTTATCTGGAAATCTTCCAGTTATTTACACATATAGTGACTAATGAATCAGAAGTCTCGCACAGTCACAGAAAACAGCTCACTTTCATGTTTCAAAATAAGCAGAATTCTCGCTCTGACTTATTTTCAATAACATTTGCCTTATTTCTTAATCTATTCGTGACTTGTCTCTGATAAACCTGCTTTGCTTAATTTGTACCTTCTTCTTTCTGTCACTTTACTCATTGTCAATTTACTCTCTTGTCTACGTTTCTTCTTGTCTGCGTTGTTCGTACGTCCCTGTGTTCCTATGTGTGTGTGTGTGTGTGTGTGTGTGTGTTAAAGAGAAGCGGGGAAAGAGTTGGTCTGCCGGGCTCACCCATGCATGCTCAGTAAATTAGAGTGAACACGAGCGCCAATCAGCTGGCGATGCCAAACACCCGCATCCTCCATGACCCCGGGCCATCTAATTTTCTGCTTAATTTTGCGGCAGTCAGTTTGCATTTTTGGATGATTATGTGGTAGGAAATTAACAATAAATAACAAATGTGGTCTGAAAGCCTGTCCCTTTCGAGACTCCCCACCCCATCGTGGGCCTTGTAGTCCACCAAACCTATTCTCTTAGTTCACCCCGTCTGTCAGAGCGGTAATGAAAATGTCTGTAGTTCATTGTAATGTAATGTGGAAGACAGTGGTGTGTGTGGCTGGAATAGGGCTGTTCTTGCCAGGGTGATGGAGATACACAAAGAAAGGCCGTTCTCCTTTAATCACCAACCACTTCTCTTACACAGGCTGATTTTTGAGGCGGCGAGCGCTGACGAAACTATTTCTCATTTGCTTTTACTCCTGTTAGAGTACCTGCACAGGATGGAGACTGAGGAGGCACAGGAAATGTCCCAGATAACAGGTAAGAGCCGCCTCTCATACGCTCAAAGCCACAGTGAGGTCTGGGCGATCAAAACAGTCGAGCAACGATAACCGTTTTTTGACCGCTCAGGCTACAAGAAGTTCTGTCTCAGCAGATATATGTCAGAGGGGTCATAAACTGAAAAAATCTAAACCTCTTAAGAGGTCATTGTGCTATAAAAACATCAGAACTTTCTCATTAGTCTAAAACACAGCTTATATTGTAGCCAGTCTGCTAAAATAACAGGTTGTGGATAACGTAATAGCGATGATCAACGCCTGCTTCTACATCGCTGCCTGTTCAGTCCCGCAGAAACCAAAACACACTTTTGTTTTTAAGTAAGAAATTGGTCCTTTATTTACTTCATTTTACCACAGAATTGTGAAAAAAGCACTGTTCGTGACCCCTTTTTCTAAACCAAATTTTGGAGGTCTAGAATAGCTCTTAAAACGTGATATATATATATATATATATATATATATATAATCTCTGAAAAAATAATAAACTCCAGTCCAGTCCACGGTTAAAAGGAACAAAAATTGACTACATAAAATGATAGTTTACCCAACAAATTAAATAATTAACTCGCCACTGTGTTATCCCCAGCCTAATTTCGACTTCATTAATGAATGAAGAAAAACATTATTCAAAATAACTGAGTTCTGCAGAAGAACAAGGGTCTGGTTTGGAATGACGTGAATGGCATCTATCTCTCACTGTGACAAGTCAAGTAGTGGCCCCATTACTGATATACATCTACTGACATAACGGATTCGATTTTAAGTCGTATATTCAGCAAGATTTAAACTTGTGAATTGCACGCAGAGCAAGAAATGTTCCCCTTTGCCACACCACCTCAAGAACGACATCTTAAATCGGCCGAGGAGTTAATGCACACAATTTTCAAGGAAAACAGATAAATGGGAAAAGGGAACACAGTCTGAATGCAAGAAAAGGGTCAACATTTGCTCTCTGTCGACATTTTCCTATCTAAATTAAGATACAAAACTTACACAAGACTCATTATAGCGAGGTCCAAACTTGTTGCATTAGCGAGAATTATATATTTAATGCCTTGACTGTCAGCGCTGGGATGCAATACATCCTGGAGCAACCACAATACAACTCTTTTACTTTAAGGGGAAGTGTGTAAATGTTACACTAGTAATGAAAAAATAATACGTGTGTTTGACTTGGATTTTACCAATCGGTGAGATTTATTGATTCGGAAGAGGAGAAGACATGTAGTTGGACACTTTCTGCTTCCATGATGAAGCTTGTTTGAATACTTTATCACACATTAAGTAGATTACGTGCAATATTTGTCAGATACACAGACATTTCGGATGTTTTTATGTAGCAACAGAAACACTTTTTATTCTATATTTTATGCACTGCTTAATTTAGCTCCTGTATGCACAGAGACAGAGGCCATTCTATTCAAAACCAGTAAAGCGGGGTCTATTTTTTGAGATGATTTAATTTGAGAAGCATGAAACAGTAAAACTTCAAGATTACGTTTTTACTGTTCTGCTGAACACTCCGACCACCCATGATTGCTCAAACACATAAATAGCCCCACCCCCAACTCACGCCATTGGTTGAAGCAATGATAAGGAATCAGTCTGCAAAGGGCTTACACGTAAACGGCCACACACCCACAGTGAAGTGTCAGGAGTGACAGCTGCATTCAAACATTTCATGTTTGTACAAAACAGAACTTACTCTTGGAACCGTAACGACTGACACCATGGTAACCATGGTGACATTCTGCCATCGTGTTTTGTAAAAGTTTGCAAGGCTACTTTTCAGAGCGCACCGAAGGGTTGCCACGTCCACTTATTATAAGCAAAGCTAATTAAACATCTTTTGGACTTGTTATCTGTGATCGGCTCATAAGGCAATCCAGTATATATAGTTAATAAAATAGGCTGATATTTTGCAATGGGGATTATTTCCAATTTTAGATGCGAGTTTACTTATTTTTAGTTTTTTCTTCTACTGTTTGCCCTGCGTTTTTTGCACCGCACATACAGTAAAGACTAAACTGTTTTAACTGCATCATTAACAACTAGTCGATCGGTTCGGTTCCAGAATTGTAGAACTGTAGAATTTTGTCAAGAATCAGTTCAGCTGTAGAATGCAGTTGTCGCTGTGTGTGAAGAGAACAGACATAAGCTCTAAAAGGTGAACTGACGACTGAATTCATCTGCAGCGTCCTAGCATATTAAACTTAAAAACGTATCATGTATCAATTTTAAATGTTAAAGTATGTATTAGGGATGGCTCTGCATCAACATTGCTAACTTTTCTACTCTCTGCTCAGGAAGGGACAGCCCGACTGCTAACGAGGGGGCAGAGGACCAAGACGAGGCCATGCCCGTTCCTGAAGACTTGTCAGCCAGCACCGGCCTCCAACACAACAACCGCACAGACAAACCACTGGGTGAGTCAGAGCAGTCTAAGCTGGGACACAACCACAAAACTACCTCATATACACATTCATGCAATACTCAGTTTGATATAACTTCCACTAAAGCCCACTTTTAAGGTCAGCCCCACACAGAAAGCTCGCGTCCTGCCTTCGACATCACAGAGCGAGTGCACCAGATTGTTCAAACGCAATCGCAGGGTCTGAAGCATTCAATTTAGCTCAAGATGCGCGTCTTCGGCTTTTGTAATGAGATCATGTCTCTTTTTTTCTATTGGCATGCATAGAAAGAAAACCAAAAACCAAAAACGAATCAAAACCGAACCATTGTAAAAACTAGCAGTATGCAAAATTAATTATTTTCCTCTTGTCAGACTGATAGTACATGCTTACCGCTTCCTGAAACCGTGGGATATTTAAAAAGCAAATTTGTATTTAATACACTGATTTTTTTGATTTGTACACATTTCTACCCTTCCTCCTGTGATTTACTCTTGAAATTCTATAAGTTTCTTTTATTTTGATCAGTTATAAGTTCTTTTTGTATTAAAAACTGATAAAAATGTCTAAAGGATTAAATAAAAGATTGAAAAACTCTTTACTAAACCATTTGTTTTCCAAGAACAAAAAAAACTATTTTTATGTTTTTGAACATCTCTTACGCACACCAAGGCTGCATTTATTTGAATCAGCACACGGTAAAATATGAACATCAATAACGTGAAGTATAATTAGAATTTATATTACTGTCTCCTATTTTAAAATGTAAATTATACTGTGATGCATATAAACATTTGCATTTCTTATTATTATCAATGTTGAAAGCAGTTGTGTGGAAAACATTATATTTTTATGATTAACAGTTTACTTGAAATAAGAATAATGTTATAAACGTCTTTATTGTCAATTCTGAATGATTTAACACATCCTTATTGAATAAAAGTATTTATTTCGTAAAAATAAACTTTTTAATGACCCCGAGGTTTTTAGTGATATAAGAATTTAACACCGCTGTTTTTACAAAATGAATACAACAGTATGACTTCTCATTAAAATTGTCATGTTTGATCAGTAGATGGAAACAAAATGAGTAAGTTAGTCATTATATTAATAAAAATAGTATTAGAAGTGTGAATAGAAAGTGGGTTAACTAAAGGCAAAGATGGGTGGGAATAAATTTGGCTAACCAGAAGTTAACAGATGGCCTGTTTAATATCTTGATGTATTTTAGTTTGGAATTTTCCCCTCCAGAAGTTCCAGATTAACTTGGACTTAATGTGTGACCCGCTCACTTTGAAGCTACCGAAAGTAAAAAACAGACTGAGAGAGAGAGAGAGAAAGAAAAAAAAGATGTGAGAGGAAACTGAAATAGGATGTGCAAGAGTTTCCTAAGAAGAACTTGCCAGAACTCAGTTTCAACACTCAGTCAAGGAGATAAAATGTTCAGGAGCAACACCAGATAGGCGCAGTATCGCAACGAATGCGAGCGTTCGCTCTCTTACGCACCGCTCTGCACCTGCACTTGTGCCATGCTTTCACTTCAACTGCCACGAAATTCACACACTTCCACACACACCCACATTCAAATGCAGGTCCAAAAGACACGCTTCGCTCTCAGCAAAACAGCACTTTCAGATCCCGCTCATGTATTATGTACAAGAGGAGCAAAGTCGTATCGATAAAGCAATAAGAGGCCATGCGCGCTGCCAGGGGCTGCAGTGTGCTTTCATTACTTGAAAAGAGAGCTCTTTTAATTCGTCCGTTTGAATAGTCAGGGTGACTTTAGAGGTGTATACAAAAACAACGTTTAACTCAAAACCACCCATTTTTGCCACGCTTTGAGATACACTTTAGATATGCTTTTTTGATTGAGATGTGCGCGTATTTGGGGTGTACAGAAAAAAAGGCACGCTGCCATTTAGGGTTTAGAAAAAGAAAAAAGGTGGATTGTTTGAGAGAAACAGGGAACTAAACTTCAAATGCTCTGAAGTCATTAGGATTGTGTGAATGTGTGTGTGTGTGTTTGTGCGTGCATCTGTCTGTCTGCATGTTGTCCCTGAAGATATAATCAGCCAGTGTGCAAGAGGATGTAAAGACAGTATCTTCACAGTGCATCATTGCTTCTCTGATTAAGTGTATCAAGGGAGTATCTGTGCAGACTGTGCTGTACGCGGCTCGATCAGACACGTAGCAACGTGCGTAGAATATCAGGAAATCAAAACATATAGAGATGGTTCTTACAGAGCGCTGTTTCTTTGCTTTCCTGCTACGAAAGGCCTTTAAACTCCTCTACGGTTATAAAAACATTTGAGGACTCAAATCTGCGAGAAGCGCAAAGAGTCAAACGACACTTTTCTTTACAGATTAAACGCTTATTTTAATCCCTCAAAGTATATTTGAAAAACCGTGCACATACATTTTAATGAAATGAAAGGTACTTATCTAAATAATGCATTTTGTAATAATGTCAAAATGAAAGATATACTTTAAAGTACATTCCAAATCATTTTGTTTTAATAATCTTTTGTTTGTATTAAAGTGTAGCGTTTTCATATTACATTTAAAGTTAATATATTTCAAATGTATTAAATTGCAACAAATTTAAGTATGTTCAAGTTTCATTAGAAATAATATTTAAGTGTGTTTTAGTTCGCCATATTTGCTTGTCAACCATACTTCAAAGAGGGTAGAAGTAATTAAGAAATTATGTATAAAGATGTACTTAGGTCATGGGTGATTGGGTCAAAAAAGAGTTTATTTTACAATGGACTTATTACAGTGTAATTACACATTGAAATACTGAGTTATATTAATTAGATATGTTCACTTATTATATGTTTAGGGTGAGGATGAAGGTTTTATTTAGGGTTAGTTGCATGTAATTATGCTTAATTTATATTGTTATCATTATAGTAATGTGTAACAATGACATCCTAAAATAGTTATACCAGAAAGATTTAATTAAATATTATATATTAATTAACAAGCATTTATGTATATTAAAACATATTTATTAAGTAACACAAGGGTCCCATAATATCACATATTTCTAATAAAACAAGACAAGTACAAAAAATGAGCAGGAATTGTTTGGATTGTTAATTCGGCGTTACATACTAGAACAGACTCAAACTGAATGCTACAATAATACATTTATAGCCATTTGGATATTAATTAACCTAAAGAAAAGCTAAGTGGAAGCGGAAAGGAGTCATTTTAGATTTTGATTACAGATTTAGATTTTATATTCATTGATTAAAGATAATGAATATAAGCAATTTATTCCATTAAACCATGTGCATCAATTAATAATTTATGTTAAGACACGAAACAATAATTTCATTTAACATTGGATTTAAAAAAAAGCATTATTTATTAGCGCTGCATGGAATAATAAGCTGTCCAGTGAAGTGCAGGAAGCTTTTCATGGTGCATGGCCTATTTTTTCACGTAATTCCTCTTTTTAAATGTATGAGGGTGACGGCCTGCCCTTAAACCTGTTGCTATATCAGATGCAAACATTTCACTAGCAAGTTCCTAAAATGTGAGCGAAAGCAGGGTTCTTTTTATCACATCTGAAACACATATGCATACACATGCATGCTCAAACGTACTCTCACCCACCCGCTGTGGAGCCGTGGTTAATGTGCATGTAGCTCTCCTGCACCGCATAAGCTATTCATAGTTTTTTTTTCTTCAGCGCCTCGACTGGAGCATAAATTAATTGTACTAGCAAAGACTTATGTTCACTTGCATCGCCCCCGCCGTGAATACATCCCTCGCTAAAGTGCAATGTTGCGATGACTTAGCAATCGATGTAGGAGAGGGACTAAACAGGTTTATACCGCTAAAGGGAGACTGACTGACTCGTCGCTAACTGCGCTTCCAGAGAACCGCTCTGGAAATGGAAAAAAAAAAAATCTAATTTAATCCCGTTTAAAATTAGCCATCGATGTTTGCCTGTTATGTCGCTCTGTTCTATGTAGAGCTCTTTTGTTTGTCCTTGTCTGTGGCTTTTGACACTTGCTTCCCAAAATGGGTAAATTAGGATGTGTGACAAACGTTATACAAAGTAAAAGCTCCTCTTCCCATCCCCAGTTTAGTCACAACTTCCCCAAAAGATCCATGAGAGACCATATCATGACAACAAGCCTAGTTCCCTCTGCCAAACTCAGGTCACATCACACTGGTTAAATCATCATATCATATAAGCAGCAAGGCTGTCAGTGGATCTGTGTGTGTGTGTGTGTGTGTGTGAGGAAGAGATGCATCCTTTTATGGGTGCTAATGGGAGATTGCATTCCTGTATTGACTTTACGTTATTAACTGCTGTAATTCATTCACACATTGACACTGAAATCCATATAAACCTTCTTTTAAAGTCAACGTCAAATGCGGTTTACCGTCTGTTTTACTTAACCAGACAAACTATTAGAGTTAAACAGAATATTCAGCAGGACAAAGGCAGGCGGGCCTGTTGGGAATTGGCTGGATCGTGTAAGTACTAATACAGATACTAAAGGGAAGGGATTGAAAGTGCTTTTTAAAAAAAAAAGTACCAAGAGAGCTGCCCCTCTTTTCAAAAAGTATGTATATGTATCATTTAGGTACACTCTAGGTAATAAAATGAGCATTATGGTACTAATACGAACCCTTTAAGGCTAAACAAGGTATGAAGGTAAATGTTTAGTTTTTTTATGAAGAAAAATGTCCACCAATGAAAGACCAGGAACGTGGATTAAGAATGAAAATGCCTGGCTTGACTTCATTACGTGATGGTGTTCAATTTAGAGATAATCCAGATTTTAGTCAACTAGCTTTTATCTTTTGTAGTTAGTTATTCGATTAGCCTTTTTTTAGTCACTGCCAGACGATCATACTGGAAACCGGATCACTTGCTGTAAAGCTCTAGACAGTTATTTCCAGTCCATTTGGGCTGTGCTCTGCTAACTATCAGAGAGTAACCCGAACACAGACGGCACTTTCGTCTGTCGGTACTCTCCGGTTCAATCACGTGCTTCAGCTGCTGATCCCTGTAGTCTGAACGCAGAAAATGAAAAAGAAAAACTGTTTCACTTGTTGCGCTTAACAATTCCCTGTCTGTGCTTCCCTTTCTGTCACTTCTCCATAACTCTTGTCCTTTTTTTCGGTTGGGCCTGCTCAGGCGCTGAAGCTTCCCCTTTTTCCTTGGATTCCCATATTTCATTATTTCTGCTTGTTCCTCTTGAGTCTGTACAAACAGAGGCTGAAGCATGGGGAAATCAGCCTGGCACCACAGTGTGTTAACCACAGGACCTTTACCCTGAGCTCTAACTGCCTTAAAACACTCGAGATGTTTACTTCATTAGGCCGAACGGGCATTTGAGCAACGATCTATAGTTTCTAACGGGACATTCCATAGAGTTATCGAAATATTTACGACAGTTTCATTTTTTTATTACACGGCGTGTGCTTTTTTGCATGCTTCTGCAGGCTTGTGTGTGTGTGTGTGTGTGTGTGTATGTGTTTACCACGGTTTGTTGGTCTGGTTTACACCGCTGAGAGTCCTCAGTTTCACAGTGCTTCCTGTGTCTCTGTTTCCTGTTTATCAGTCATTTGTTTCAGAGAAGTGCGATGATGAATGAGATGGTAAGATGGTTTGAGAGCAGGCAGTTCGATAGAAGAATACTGGCTGCTTTAAACGGAATATTAATCCAGTAGTTTTACACTACATAGCTAAAATATCAGTCTTTTTGCCTTAAAGGGTGTTGAGAGTCATTATGTCAACGTGAGTCTTATGTAAATGTCTTATCTTTATAATACAGATTTGTGGGTTTATTTATCCATAACACACGGTGGTAATAGTGCTGGGCAAGCTCATTTGAAACTGCCAAATTCCTAGCTGTTCATATTTCATTTTCATTTCGATTGCAAACCACTAACAAAAGTCGCTACCTACAGTGTTATCCAAAGGTTTGGGGTCAGTAAGGTTTTTTGTTTTAGTTTTTGAAAATGTTATTCAGCATGGAAACTTACTAAATATTTCCATTGCACTTTTTTTTTTTTTCAAGTGCTAAAAAATATATCATGGTTTCAACAAAAAAATTGAACAGTTTTCAAACAGCAGTTTGATAAAAATGAGAAATGTTTCTTAAGCAGAAAATGAGCGTATTAGAAGGATTTCTTAAGGATCACGTGGATCAGTTTTTTCATTCACTTTAAAATATATTAAATATTAATTTTATATTGTAATAATACTCTCACAATGTTTTTACTGTATTTCTGATTGAATAAATGCAGCCTTTGTGAGCACTCAAGACTTCTTTCAAAAACGTATTTAAAAGTTATTTAAAGGGGACCAAGTTTTTCAAATATATTACAAAATGTAATTATATTAATTAATTAACAGATACACCAATCATCAGAACAATCTGATTCATCCAAATTAACTTTTAACATAAAAATCAAGTTGGATTACTGTCTCAGTTTCCTCAGCTACAAAGCTGTGTGCTTACAAAATAATATAATAATAATGTAATAATAAAAACCTTTGTTGTAGCAGTTAAAAATGTTATTAGTACTTATTAGTCATATCAGCCCGGTCTCACACCAATTCATGCATATTTTACGAGCTGGCTAATTTGTACAAATTTGTGCAATCGTACTCGTACAAATTCCTATGATTTTTGCTAAATTGTATGCATTTTACGAGTTGCCTGCACATTACCCAGCCACTAAACTTAACCATCGCTGGGTTTTAGACAAACCGTACGAAACCGTACTAATTAGCCACCTCATAAAACACGTACTAATTGGTCGTGAGATAGTGTTGGTCATATCTACAATACATTGCTGTTCAACAAATAAAGCATGTGTTCTCTATGTCAGGTGAATGTTTCATAAAAAAAGTGTTTAATGCCACTAAACTTGATGTTTTGCCCACACACACACACACACACACACACACACACACACACACACAACGATTGCTTTGCAGATGCTCTTTTCGCTGCAGAACAATAACATATGATGGTAAAAGATGGCAGTGTTAGTTAGAGAAAATAACCACCCAGCCTGCCACTGACCTTTAACAGGCCCACTACCCTCTTTTCCAGCCTGTAATATAAAAGTTGAGGCTCGGAGTGACGAGGAAAACGGGCTGGCCTGTGAGATGAATGGAGAGGAGGAGGAATGTGCAGCCGAGGACTTGCGTGTGCTCGATGGCTCAGGGGCCAAAGTGAACGGCTCCCACGCAGGCCCCGACAGCAAGCCGGCCGCCTACCCCACGGCCGGGGGCATCCGCCTCCCCAACGGGAAGCTGAAGTGCGATATCTGTGGGATGGTTTGCATTGGGCCCAATGTGTTAATGGTGCACAAGCGAAGTCACACCGGTAAGCACAACTGCCATCTACTCTTCCCTCCTTATACTATCACTCACAGGGCACAGGGCTGGGTGGGTTGATCCGCACATAGAGAGACACACAGAGAGCAGGACAGAGACAGACGCCGGATGCGTTTTAAACGCCACTATAGCCAGAGTAGCAACTGCGTATGGCTTGAATGTTTGATGTAAATGAGCGATACTGTTGCAGCAGAACACTAGGGTAGCATTTTCGGATAACCGTTCGCTCGCCTTTATGCCGCTCCAAGCCTGTATGACTTTTTTACCGCGGAACACAAAAGAAGATATTTTAAAGAAACACACTTGTTTTGGTTACCACTGACTTCCACTGTATGGACAGCAAAACTGAGGCATTTCTCAAAACATCTTCTTTTATGCTCCACAGACGACAGAAAGTCATACAGGTTTGGAATGACAAACAGTAAGGGTGAGTAAATGATGACAGCACTTTAATGAACTATATCATTTTAAAGACCGTCACTGTGAGATGTGTTTGTTTTTGGATGTGTGCGAAAGGAGGTTTAAACGTGTGACATTTTGTTTAGATTTCTTCGTAGCTAACGGTCCAAGCGCGTCAACTAACCGAGCAAAAGTCTCTCTCAGACGACAATTATTTCAGTATTAGCTATTTTCTCCCTTTCTCAAATTGATATTCCACCGCGACGAAGCCAAACCACTGGGTGAGAACATTTTTCAAAAAGGCACTTAACTTCCTCACTCGACAAACTAATGAAACTCAAAATGGAAGAAAGGAACAGTGGGCTAATGTAAATTCAGAAAAGGACGTACAATAAAAGATATAATGAAGTGCCTCCTATTTAAATCAAAATATTCGCAGGAGGTACCGTGCTCCTGAAATGCCTTTTTAATGAGTTTCTTTTTCCGTCTTTTTGCTGCTTCACTGGTGACTCTTATTTTATAGGGCTTTTGAAGAGAGCGCCGTATTAATAGCGTTCTCGGAGAATGCCACAACATTCGGAGGAGCTGGATATTGGTTTATTCCAGGGGCGCTGATCAGGAAGACTGGCTCTCAAACACAAAGTGTTTCCTTCGCTTTATTTAAATGAGCTCTGCATTTGCATTGTGATGGGCCGCTCTTATTTTAGAGCCGAAGAAGAGGAAAAAATGAGATTTTCAGATCAAATTGACCCAGGCAGTGGTGCATTACGAAACTGGCAGGCGGCGCCTGAAAGCCTCTTGTTCGATCAGGAGCCGGGCGGCGCGCGCGGAGCGGAGAGCGGCGCTCGCGTGCGAGGCTCCGCCGCCGTGTTTGATTGAGCTCTGGCGCGGGGCGCCGCGTTGTTGGAGATGTAACAGCGCGCAGGAGCCGTGTAGGACACTGACCCCGTACTCGCAGCGTAATAGCGCTACAGCGGCGGATGCTTTGCTCTCAGAGAGCCGATCCGGCGTCTCAGGCGCTCGCCATTTGCATGGCCGTTTTCCGCCGGCGTTCCGTGCTCGAAAGAAACGCGGTTTGATAGAAGTACAGGTGTATATATAACTGCTATACAGGTTAAAGCACAACGAGTCACTCCTTCGCGAGCGCGAGTTGCTTTATCACGCAAAGCCCCACATCGAAAAGACACACTTTTACTGCAATAAAAAGGAAATGCAGAATTCGATCATTAATTTCAGCTAAAAAGCAACCATACGCGTTATCGATTCAGATCAGGGGTTTAGCAAAAGTTTCAAAGTTCATCACAAGTTTATTCGGTTCATTTTTGTTCTCATCATTGAGAAACTGAATCGATAATAGAGCTATTACTGAACATTATTTGTCACTTAAAAGTTTCTTACTTAAAAGTTCGATAGCAGGAATGTGTCTAAATACTCTTTTGCCTTAATTTTGAACAGTGCATTCATTTCCTTTACAGCATAACACGTTTCCGATTGCAATGATGCTAGTGAAGCTATTTTTAAGTGTGGCTTAAGTGTCCAAACACGTGACCCAGGACCACAAAACCAAACATAAGGGTACATTTTAAGCTTTCCATTGATGCATGGTTTGTCAGGATAGGACAATATTTGGAAGAAATTTGTCCAGCTGTTTGAAAATCTGAAATCTGAAAGGGTGTAAAAAAATCTAAATACAAAAAATAACACAATCTTTACTTAATATCCTAATGATTTTTGGCATAAAAGAAAAAATGATCATTTTGACTCTTACAATGCATTTTTGCCAATTGCTATATATAGACTTTACGACTGGCTTTCTGGTCCAGGGTCACATCTGTTTTGGGACCATTAGAAAGGAGAACATGCTTAAAAATCTACTTCCTTAATCACTGTGCATGACATGAAAATATCCTGATACCAAGAAATGAGTTATGCTTTTATCTTTGGTTCTCCTAGGAGAGAGGCCGTTCCAGTGCAACCAGTGCGGCGCGTCCTTCACTCAGAAGGGTAACCTGCTCCGACACATCAAACTGCACTCCGGAGAGAAACCTTTCAAATGTCACCTATGCAACTACGCTTGCCGCCGCAGGGACGCCCTCACCGGACACCTGCGCACGCACTCGGGTAAATGCCTCTGTCGCCCGTGTCCTCATTAACTGATTCATTTACCTCAGTCGGTTCAGAAAACAACTGTAATTGTGGTGAAAACAACAAAGACTGTGTGACCGAGCAGATTTTGCCTTTGTTTTAAATTTGCAGTGGGAAAACCTCACAAGTGTGCGTACTGCGGGCGCAGCTACAAGCAGCGGAGCTCGCTGGAGGAACATAAGGAGAGGTGTCACAACTACCTGCAGTGCATGGGCCTTCAAAATAGCATTTATACAGGTGTGTGAATGACAGAACAAAGCTCTCTCTTAAAGTGCTTTCTGTGCTCGTGAATGGAAATGGCGCAAATGTATAACCCGTAACTGTGGCCTAAATGTGGTTTACTGTCACTATGATGAAAAGTAAAATGCATAGTATTAGTGGAAGTACAGCTACCATTGATGTTCTGGTACTTATTGGTGACGCAGCCATAATTCGTAATTGCAAGAAGTCCCAAAGCTTAAAAAAGTGTCTCGAGACGAATAAAAATGAAATAGCATGGAGCAAGGGATAGAAAACCATCTTAACTGCATCCGTATGAATATCATCCATAGCATCATGTCAAAAGATGAGCTCAGGTTAGATACGGACATCTGAATCTTACGCGTGGTTTCTTTGTCTTGCTTTCCATAGTGAAGGAAGAGAACAGCCAGAATGAGCAGAGGGAGGACATGCCTGCATCTGAGAGAGCCTTGGTGCTAGACAGGATAGCTAACAATGTAGCTAAGCGTAAGAGCTCTATGCCACAGAGGTTTGTGGGTAAGAGTTGAAGTTTGCTTTCATTGTACAGTTATATCGTAGATCATCCAGATATCGCTGTCAAAATGCATGTCTCTGACTAAAAAAATAAAATCGCAGAGACAAATAACAATGCTAGGCAGTTCCCTCTCTTTTTTTTCTCTTTGATGAGTTGACTTTAAAAAAGCAGGGAAAGAAATGCTATTATAGCATGCAACGTGAACTGACTTTGGCTGTTGCTTATTGAATTCTTGTAATTTGCCCTTGCTTCTTTGAGAGTAATAGATTTTGATTCGCTGTTATGTGTTACTAAGCCCATTTATCTTTTCATACTGGAACATTATTGGGTCACACTTTATATTAGGTGGCCTTAACTACTATGTACCAACATCAGAAAATAAGTACAATGTACTTATTGTGTTGATGTATTTCAAATTGAGGGGGGATAGGGGTAAGTTTAGGGACAGGTTTGGTAGTATGGGTAAGTTTAAGGGTGGGTTAAGGTATAAGGGGTAAGTGTTCAGTGTAATTGTAAATGTAAGTACAAAAATTAATTACAGATGTAATTAAGTACAATGTAACAATGTATGCACACAACAAGTGCACTGTACCAAATTATTAACTTAAAATGTAAGTACATATAGTTAAGGCCGCCTAATATAAAGTGGGACCGATTATTGTAAAAATGCCAAGATATTTGAGACATATTTGAAAAATATCACAGTTTGTGCTTAACAGTAATAGTTGATAGATAAATCGGTTCTCCTTTTACATTTCACAGCACTCGGATGAGTTAAAAACCATTGCTCTTCTGACTTTCTCCCACAGGAGAGAACCGTTTGTCGGAGCTGTCGTTCGAGAGCGGCTCGGGTGAGCTCATGCAGCCTCACGTCATAGATCAGGCCATCAACAGCGCGATTAGCTATCTGGGAGCGGAGTCCTTGCGGCCTCTGGTTCAGACCTCCCCTGGCTCCTCCGACATGGTGGTCAGCCCTATTTACAACCTCCACAAGACGCAATCGGCCGAAGGCAACGGCGTGTCCGCGAAGGACAGCGCCGCAGAGCACCTCCTTCTGCTGTCCAAGTCCAAATCGGCCTCCGTGGAAAAGGACGGCTCGCCCAGCCCCAGCGCCCAGGACTCCACCGACACCGAGAGCAACAACGAGGAGCGGGCGGCCGGGGCAGGCGCGGCGGCGGCCGCCGGGGGGCTCATCTACCTGACCAATCACATGGCTCCAGGTATGCGCAACGGAGGTCTGCCGGTGGTGAAGGAGGAGCAGCAGCGGCATTTCGAGGCCTTGCGGGCAGCGGGGATGGATCTGAGCATGGCGTCATCGGAGGGCTTTAAGGTGCTGAGCGGAGAGGGGGAAGAATTGAGGGCGTACCGCTGCGTCCACTGCAGAGTTTTGTTCCTGGACCACGTCATGTACACCATCCACATGGGATGCCACGGCTTCCGAGACCCCTTCGAGTGCAACCTGTGTGGTTACCGCAGTCAGGACCGCTACGAGTTCTCATCGCACATCACGCGCGGAGAGCACCGCTACTGAGTTAACACACAGAGACGACGCACATGCGCTCGAACACACGTTCTCTCACGCAGTCAACATTTCGGGATTTTTTTAGACACTGTCCATACCCTGGATTTTTTTTTTTTTTCAAGTTTCGTGTAACATTGTTGATTTTTTATTTTTTTGTACATACAGTTGCCTATATATTTTGCTGTCTTGTCTATTTTTCTACAATGGTGTGACTTTATGTAGACTTAAAAAAAAAAACTGTAACTGAAAACAGAATTTTAGTGTTTGAAAGTACATTTTTAAATCATCCCATAAAAACAAAGTTTTCTCTGCCCTAAAGTTACTAAGATGAACTATAATTATAATTAATGCTAATAATTACATGACGTTATATTATTGGCGAGATGCGATGTAAACTCATGTGTCTCTCTTTTCTGTGTTCCAACAGTTTACTCTTTATTTTAAATACATACTTTTTATATTAAGCAGCATAAAGTTGTTCATATCATTTTTTTTTTATTTATTACAATAATGTCACAAATTGTGCATTTTATGTAACATGACTCCTTTTTGAAACCTTCCCCTGTATATTGAACCAAATATATGGCAGTACATATTGTAACTGTTTTTTGTTTTGTTTTTTAATAAATTTCACAGCTTTTTTTCCTGCTTGTTTTATATTGTATTTAAAAATACAATTGGAAAACATTTTACTCGTACATATTTACATTAACATCCTAGAATATATATATATGCTTGCAAAAAAATAATAAAAGATTTTACATTTGTTCAAGTTTGATGTGTCAAGTCTTGTAAAAGCTATTTTGTTTAACGTTTAAATAAAGTTGGTAATGGATATTGAGTGACAAAATTATAGAATGACGTTGATATTATATAATTGTAATATAATTATATATTCATATAATTATGAATCTTTATATAATACAGAACACAAATCTAAGCATGTAGATATAATCACTTTTTAGCTAAACAACTGAGCTAAATGAACAATAGCAAAAGGTATTTGTCACCTTTCAGGCAATTTGCAATTCTGCATAAATTTACATACATTCACCCAATACATCTGTTACAACTAACAACTGAGTAATTGCATTCTATAACAAAATTTATGCTAAAAAGTCTTTAGGCTGATTTTATTTGTAGGGCTGAAACAACACTTACAGGACTGTGAAGTAGCGAAGGGATTGAATTAGGTGGAATAGTTTCTAAATGTTTCTAAATTATCTGCAGTCAGTCAATAATGGATATTTGTAAAAGTATGCAATGGCCAAAAGGGAGGTGGAGCAAACTCAAGAAGAGCGGATCTGTCAAGAGAGCATGAGTGAGCCCGACCCAAGAGCTCACCAGCTCTTCGCCGCGACATGCGTGTCCAGATGGCTGTTGTGTGATTGGGTAGAAACGGGAAGCAGCTGCGGCCAAAGCAGAGCCCCCACGCTTCAGTGGGACCTAACCGTGGAGACGGTGCATTTGCATGAGAGGGATAATCTGGCCAACACCCCCCCATCCATCCACATCAGCCTCTATCCCTAATCTCACTTCTCTTTTCCGCTTTGACTTGTGATAATACAGTACAAATAGACCCCACCCATTCAGAGAAACTTTAGAGATGTAATCAAAGATAAACTGGTCAGGCAGATAAAGCAATGCCCCTTGTATTTCAAACTAGCCAGATTTATCATTTGAATAATATATTGTTAAAATTATATATGTATGTACGCATGTATGTAGGTGTGTGTGTGTGTGTATATATAAAATTGTAATATATAATTTACATATTTAATTTAATAATTTATATTACATACATTCATGAAATAGAATTATTATATCAACATTTTGTCGTATATAATTTAGTATAAAGCTTTAGCCATTTCATAAAATCAACAGTATGTCAGCACCAAAGTATATATTTTTAAGAACAGCAAAGACAAAAAGAAAGAATTGTATATAATACATAACATGAAATAAAAAATAAAGTTATAATTTGTAAAATAAAAACTATGCAACAAGAGAAACCCACAATTTTTTCCAAATGTTTTAGTGATATTATTTATTTTTTGCTGAGATGTTGTTCCACGAATATGAAATATCTAATTGTCTAAACATAACAGTGTACTTAAAGAAAAGCAAGAAAATAAAGGATGCAAAGGTTAATATGAGCTGTAGATATATAGCGTGGGGAAAGGTTGAGGAATTGTGTGTGCCTGTCCTCCTATAGTCCAGCTGCGGGCTACCCCTGCTGTTCTGACAGCCTTCCACCGCTCCTCAGGGATGGACTTACTACTTGCACTGCTGGCTAATTTTACAAAGTTTCAACACTCCGGCCAACGGCACAACCCTAAAATATTCATTAAGCCGCTTGACAAAAAGATGAAAAATAAATGACACCCTTTTTTCATGGGCTTCCAGTTTTTCTAAGATTGTTTCATGAAAATTACATGACTGATTCATTTCATGTGAGCACAATCTATAATCGGATGCAGATGAAGACAACCCGAGAGTCAGAGTTTAGAATTGAATTAGACTGTTAAATCCCACTCGCCTTCTGAGGTGTATTAACAGTTCAGCCTGGCTTCCTGTAAGAGTGCTTTTGCAGTTGCAAGAAGCAACCAAATCAATCAGTCATCTCACTTTCAATTTTCTGCAGTCATCAGGTTTCACGTAACACAGACTTTACGTTTCACTGCAACGCAAATCAGTTGAACTTCGACGATGTAGATGTTATGCTAATGCATAGGCATACAAACAACAAACAGAAAGAAATTTCAGGAAAGCCAGTCTCATCCGAATAAAGTAGTGACGGAATACAAAGCCTACTGAAAAAAAACTACTAGAAATCCAAACAAATGAATTCATAACCGCATCATATTTTGTAACCTGACCAAAACCATTCATGTTCAAATTCATTCATTCATTACGTTGTGATTTGGCCTGGGTGAGTTTCCTCACCACTGGACCAGCAACTTTTATTCCTCATGCCATCTGCGGCCACTCATTTAGAGCTCCACTATGCTCCTCTCATCTATCAACCCTAGACACATCAAGCCACAGTTGTTTTCTGCTGCTAAAATGCATATTTTTTACGGCTGGTGTCACTATCGATGGGGTCTCTCAGAATTTATGAAAATAGCAACTCTGATGGTTTCCCACCAGTTTAAGAAAACAACACAAAAATAGAAATCTCCTGTTCTGAAAGAAAACAAACAAAAAAGACTGAATACCGATCGGATGGCCACTTCTCCACAGGCACAATGTGTAACTGAAAAAAAAACTAAAGCAACAATACTGTCCTCTAGGAGGAGTCCATCTTTCAAACCCCTTCCAAGGCACAAAGCCATTCCTCTGGTTTACCAGATGTGGTCCGAGACCACACTGGCTTAGCAACAGGAAGAGCACTGCAAGAGTTGATCTGTGGGTAGCTCTTATCATGAGACCAGAATGCCTGCAGTGTTGCCCAACTTCCCCTCCAAATCCATTCACCAAGGCACAACACAATGGGAGAGTTGGCCCTAAGGTGTCTAGCGCTCTGTCTATACAGGAGTGAGAGCAGGTAAACATGAAGAGCCGTTGACTTCATTCTGCACCCACAGAAGGTAGGGCGGGCAGAAAATTGTACTCGCTGACAGTTCCCTTTTGGATAAGTGCATTCAGAAAGAAACAACAAACTCAAGACCCCATGTTCCTTTTTAGTGCAAACTTGGCACATTTCCTCTATATTACAAGGAAAAGAGTTGCAGCTCCACTCTGTGATGCAATGGTTTTCAGGAAGACACGACTGCGGTATGCTAATTTTGAGGGAAGGCAAGCTCAGTTTTACAAAATCTTGAGTGCTGTTTTGAGTCAAATCAATTGTGAATGCATGAATACCTTAATATGAAACTGCAAAATGCCACCGCTTCTTGCAACTGAAAAAAACAGATAGTCTTCCTTTGTTATACAGATCACGATAAAGATAAAAAAAAGACTTGAGAAAAATTGACAAATTTATTTGAAGGAACCTAACATTATAGTCACACTTACATAAAACTCTATTAATACAGAACACATATGCTTAGCGACCGCATCCAAATGTCTTGTTCCACTCTTCATATAACTCCAGATCTTTAGAAGAGACGCTGGGCCGCACAGTTTTGAGAGCCTCCTGGAAGTCGCTGTAGAGTATCGGCCGGACCTGTTCTGCTGAAATGGTAGCAATGTCACTCAGGCGAATGCTTCGGATGGGGCCTAGGGCTGCCTCGCGACACAGCTGTGTCATATCTGCTCCTGAAAAGCCCTCTGTGCCCTGCACCACTTTCTCCATCTCATCTGCTCCCAGCTGGCTTTTCTCATGAGACATGAGGTTAGTCACTATCTGCCGGCGAGCCTCAGCCTCTGGGAGAGGGATGTAGAGTCGCTTGGCCAGGCGACGCCGAGCTGCTTCGTCAATCTCCTGTGGCCGGTTGGTGGCACCGACCACCAGGATGCGATCTTCTGCTGACGTCGTGGCTCCATCCAGCTGGACAAGAAATTCGGTTTTGATCCGACGGGAAGAGTCGTGCTCTCCATCCGTGCGCTGAGAAAGAAGAGAATCTATCTCATCGATGAAGATGACGGCAGGCTGGTGGCACCGAGCGATGGCAAAGAGGGCCCGTACCATCTTCTCTCCTTCCCCAACCCACTTTGAAGTAAGTGACGAAGCACTGATGCTAAAAAAAGTGGCTCCCGACTGACACGCTATGCACTTCCCTATGAGGGTTTTTCCAGTGCCTGGGGGACCAAAGAGAAGAATGCCTTTAGGTGGACCTCTAAGGCCAGTAAATATATCAGGTCTCAACATGGGCCACACTACGATCTCTTTGATTGTGGCTTTGGCAAACTCCAGGCCCGCAATATCCTCCCAAGCTACCGGGGGGCCATGGTCCATGATCTCACTCATGATCAGTTCAATGATTTTGGGCTCGAAGTTCTTTAGTCGCTCATCAACAGGTTGCATGTCTTGTGGTGCATTTTCCTTCGAGCTGCCCTCTTCCTCTTGCCTTGGCATGGGAGAGACGAATTTGGAGGACGCCCCACGAGGCCGATTCGCACCAAGGCATTTCTTGGTGATTGCAGCAACATTGGGCGCGGATCCCCGCTGACCCTGATGGGAATGCTTTTTTTGCTGGTCAACGATGAACTGCTCTCGTGCTGATCTAAAATTAGTGCTGACACTTTCCTCTCCTCTCCGTCCCCTCCCTCGCGGTTCCTGCTCGCCTTGTGATGGGAATGAGCTTCTGTTGCTTTCAGTTCCTGAGCCGTAGAAGTTCTTCCTCTTGGAGGGGTTTGTGGAGGAAAAGAACACAGTCTGATTATGCACACTGGATCCACTTGTGCAACCCACACTAGACTGAGACGCACTAGCGTTGCCTGTGGAACGGAAAACGTTATGGCCAAACATAGGCGTTGATCCTGTTGGAGCATTCTGTGCCTGGGACATACGAGGAGGGGCTCCTTCAAGTCCTCTGGGCCACTCTACAGCACCGCTGAGTGGGTTACTGACCCCCCTTCCCAACTCATCTCTAGGTGGAGGCGCAGCAGGCCCACAAGCCAGAGGGTCTCGTTTTAATACACTAGGAGGAGCAGAGACATCTCCCCTGCTGACTTCACCACCAACAGTTATGTTGACATCTGCCGGATCTACCAGGAGAGTGTCTTTTGTTGACCTGGCCTGCATCATCCGTTGCACGCCCGGCAGGTTGAACACATTTTCGAACGTTAGGGACGACTCCCATTTGTCGCTATGGTTCTTTTGATTGCGGGCCAGGTGCAGGGCACTCTCTGCGTAGTTGTTTAGCCCTGTGCGTGAGTCGTCTGAGTCCAGGACTGCGGCGTACCGCTCTGAGTAGGTCCTGAGCAGGCTGGCAGCTCCGGCCGGAGAGAGCTCAGCACTCGCCCATGCATACTGAATGGACAGGATGTGTGCCCGGTAAGCATCGGCCGTCTGTTCAGGTGTACAGGAGCCAGACGAAATGTCAAAGGACCTCCTCTGCCACTCGTCCAGGTGTGCTCTGCTCATGCCTGGCCTGCTCCAGCCTGCATAAGAAGTGGGCACAGGATCAATTAATAATGTATATGTGTATACATAAACAAAACAAACAAAAAGATTAATACCACACAAACAGCATGGAAATTCTTCTAGAGTTGAGCAATATAGCAAATACTCATGTTGTTTTCATAATTGTATAAAAGATGATACAAAAATTAAGCAACTGTGAATTTCATAATAACTTGAACAGACTTAGGTGGCCACTAGGTTTACTTTTGAGAGCTGTTTCAGTGAATCGCCTCCAAACTGATTTTCATTATGACACACACACACACATATATATATATATATATATATATATATATATATATATATATATATATATATATATATATATATATATACACATATATATATATACACACACACACACACACACACACATACACACACACACACACATATACACACACACACACACACACACACACACACACACACATATATATATATATATATATATATATATATATATATCTAATGACGTAACCAGTAAGTTGGGATATGCACTGGATATATATGTATGCATGCATGTATAGAGAGATATAGAGATATAGAGAGAGAGGGAGAAGGAGAAAGAGAAAGAGAAAGAGAGAGAGAGAGAGAGAGAGAGAGAGAGAGCATAAAGTGAAATACCAGTTAAAATTTCTGTCAGAAGACTGATCAAAACTTTGCAATAAGGTTCGTACACTATTATTAAATGTCCGTGTATACATATAAATTGCAAAACGCATTCATGAATCGCATTCTTTCCAAAACAAATAATAGTAATAAACTAAATAATGGATGGGTTTGGCTTGACAATGAAGAAAAAACAGCCAAGAGTGAACAATAAATGTGAACTTCTTCAACAGTGTTTAAAAACATCCCACTGGACAGACCTCCTGAAGAAAGGAGTGAGCAGAAATCAGATAAGATTTGATTCGTCTGAACATAATTCAGACATGGTGTCATTGTTTAGGTGGCTTTTTATTTTACATTGTAAACTTTACTAGCAATAATTTTAAACATACCCACACAAAAGTTATGTGACTGTTAAATCCTCCACGAAAACCCACGTTCATATTATTAATTAAATATGTTATGTATTAAATTACGAATAGTGTCTTAACAGATTGTCCCAGTAAGAAACATGTGCAGGACATTCATAAAGATATAAAGGACAATATTTAGTTTTCTCTCTTAACGTGAGCTGACACAAATCACAAATACAGCCTCTAACGCTCTCCCGTGTTCGTTTTTTTTTTCTGGGCGAGGAAAGTAAAAACCTACCTCTGGGTTAAATGTGTTTCTTGTAAAAACGCTGTAAAGCACAAAAATAGTGTAAGTCTACAGAGACGTGAAACAAAACAAACACAACTTCGACCAAAGCTCGCGCCTCCCGCGTGATCTACGCAGCTTCCGGTCGCTGCATAATAAGCTCACGAGCGCCATCGCCTGGAGAAACTCACTCACTGCCAGTCTTCAGCTTCACGCTTCTCCTTGTATTTGGCGAAGATAAATACCTAAAGATACATAGATGAACAAGATTATACATATTAGAGGAGGTGTGAGTCTTTTAATTGTTCGCTTTAGTCTCCGTTTGATTATACTGATCTCTAATGTAATTAATTCTCACGATATCTAGGTTCAAATATGTATTAATATATACCTTTTAGGTACCGAAATGAATCATTACGATACAAACATGTACCATTTGAAAAACTACCGCTTTTCGGTTTCTATACACCGATGTCCCAGCAAAGAAATAAATGGCAATTGCGTATTTATTTATTCAGAACAAATTCACTTACTTCGTTCACTTTTATCACTAGCAACATCTGTCGTGCTGCAAGATGATGTGCCGTAAAACTACAGTACCCACAAGTCTGTGCGGCGCGCGCGCGTTGACTCGCGGCGGGACGTCACATCATGAGCGTGTTGGGATAAAGAGGCTTCAACTGGGGATTTAAACTGCTCTCTGCTGTCTAGACGACTACACGGGAAGCGAGGAATTTAATGCACAGTTATATATTCGACCTTTATTCTTGCACTCTGTACGGCGCCGGCCCACTACTAGGCTGTGTTTTAATCTACATTCTGTTCATATACAGCCATGGGAAGAGAGGAAGCTAGCGTAGACTGTTAGCTGCGAGAATCCAGAAGGCAAACCCTTCCAGAGTCACACCCTAATATTCACTATCCTCGCAGCGGCCACGCGACTGCGGGTGACTTACAGATGCCCGGCCCTGCCTTTCTGCCTGGATCACAGCGGGACTTGTTACCGTAAAGATCTCTGTGCGAAAACAACCGAGGAGCATCCAGAAAGTCATGCATGTCCGGTTTCGGTCTACTTTGTTGGGAGACAGATAACGTTAGTCGGCTAGCTAGCGTGCGATCATCGTCGCTCCCCCGGGCTTTCAGCGGAAGAGCGAGGGATATGAGTTTACCGATGTACACGTTTGTTTTGAGGGATGATAACAGTACGGTGTATGCCGAGGTCGCGAAGATCCTCGCCTCTTCTGGAAAATGGAAACGACTGAAGAAGGACAATCCTCGGTTTAACTTAATGTTGGGAGAGAGAAATCGGCTGCCTTTTGGACGGCTGGGTAAATGATTTCAGCAGGAGCCGCTTATTAAACACGCATTGCCAACTCGTAATATGTTTTACAATCCCAAGCTGTTTACATGCTTTAGTGTGCATTGAAAGTTACGAGCAAGTTGTTATAATACCCCTGACCTGCGCTTATTTTCACAACCAGGCTCTTCAATTTATGATAATGAACGATGAAACGACTATATATAACGGAGCAGGACTCGGCAATGCTGATCACAAAGATTCAACTCTATAACGCATTCACGTAGAGCTGCGTATTAACATGTTATTACGCTGACATCAACATTTTTTGACATCGGAAATGCCTTTATGTCAGTATTTTATTAATATTTCTATACAAGCTCAAAAGAATGCAGATAAACACGTGTAGGTAGCATACGCACTATTGCCAGAATGAAAAGATATTAAAACATTCTCTAATGCCCACCAAGGTTGCATTTATTCGAACAGTAAATAAGTAATATTGTGAAAAGTTATTACTGTCATCTATTTAATTTTTTTTTTTTTTAATTTCTGTAATGCACAGCTGGATTTTCAGCATCATTGCTCCAGTCATTTGCTGCTCAAGAAACATTTCTTATTGTTATTTTATTATAATTGCTGTCGAGTTGCAAAATTGCATTTTTAGCTGCAGGACGCCGTCGTCAACGTGCTCAATATTTCGATGTCAAACTCCCTGCTGTGTCCTCTACAGGTCATGAACCGGGACTGATGCAGCTGGTGAATTATTACAGAGGAGCCGATAAACTGTGCCGCAAAGCTTCACTGGTCAAGTACGCTGTTTATTTAAACTCATCAGATGAATGAAGTTCATGTTCAGTTTTACTGTATAACCGTGACTCATAAGTGAGTAACGTCTTCGATATGTCCTCTACACCATGAGTTAGAAACTCTGCAGTTCGTAAGCTGTGAGCTCTTTATATTTAAAGAAGCATGTTTGATGTTCAGGATTATCAAGACGAGTCCAGAGTTAAAGGACTCTTGTAACTGGTTCCCGGAGTCGTACATCATATACCCGACCAACCTCAACACCCCGGTGGCCCCGGCCACCAACGGCATCAGCCACATGAAGAGCAACCCAAAGACGGATGAGCGGGAGGTCTTCTTAGCCTCGTATAACTCCAGAAAGGAAAGCGCAGAGGGAACGGTGTGGATCGCCAAATCTTCAGCAGGTGCTAAAGGTAGGAATCCCAATCGGTCCAAAATGGCAAGCTAAGGAAGTGTACTCTCCGTGGTTATCGTAGTATAAGATCGTCGCTAACTTTTCTCAGGTGCAGGCATCTTGATATCTCATGATGCGAACCAGCTGCTCGAGTTCATCGATAATCAAGGCCAAGTGCACGTCATTCAGAAGTATCTGGAGAGACCACTGCTGCTGGAGCCGGGGCATCGCAAATTTGATATAAGGTAAGATGAGACGTGTAATCCTTTCTGGATGCGATGTTTCTGATGCGGTTACGGAAACGCATAGAATGGCAGGGGCCCCTCCCGATGGAGTCAAAGACGGTGGATATTCTCTCTGTCTGTAGGAGCTGGGTGCTTGTAGACCATCAGTATAACATCTACTTGTACCGCGAGGGAGTGCTGAGGACGTCTTCGGAGCCCTACAACAGCTCGGACCTGCAGGACATGACCAGCCACCTGACCAATCACTGCATCCAGAAGGAGCATTCGCAGAACTACGGCCGCTATGAGGAGGGCAACGAGATGTTCTTTGACGAGTTCAGACAGTACCTGTTGGCCACACACGGCGTTGCCATGGAAACATCTATTTTACCTCAGATCAAGCATATCATCAGGTGCTCCTTCGCCTTGTTTTCAAGCCAGATTGCATGTGTGCCTGCAAATGAGTTACATGGGTCGAAAAAAAACCCCGATTTGTGTTAGAGATGCACAGTGGATTTCAAAAGTTTGAGACTTTATTACATTATTCAAATTTAAGTTTTTCCCTCTTACAAATCAGTGTTGTTATAGTATTTATTCCTATTTTGAATTGACCTTTATTATTATATTGTTAATTTAAATTTGTGTAAATGTATGTTTTTTTAGTTAGTTGATATATATGTTGTTTTAGCTGTATTTCAATGAACAATAGCGACTTTTAAGTTTTAGTTGGGGACACTGTTGCAAATAAATTAAATGCAAATGACAGTGAAAGGTTTTGAGAAATTTGAAAAAAGCTGACATGAAATGGACAAGTGCACTACATCACAAAATTGCAGAAAGGTGAATATTTCCTAACGATTTGTCACTTTTCTGTTTAATATTTACATTTCTGCATTTAACAGAGGCTTTCGTTATTTTATGTAGAGAGTACAACATAGACTTTTTTTTTAATCAGTTACTGCTTTCCTTGGAAATCAAACCCATTACTTTGACATTTCTAGCACCACACTGTACTAAATAATGAAATAAAACTGATTTTCAATCGAGATCTATACTGGCAGTGTGACCTTCAGTAACCAGATGAACATAACATGTAGATAAGAGTTGAATTATAACATTGTTCCACAAGCCTGGGCTCACTGATCTGTAACAAAACTGCTTCATTTGATGATGTCTGGACACCTGTGGTGTTCGTCTGAAATCCTGCATCTTGTCTCAACAGGAGCTGTCTCACATGCATCGAGCCAGCCATCAGCACGAAACACCTGTCCTACCAGAGCTTCCAGCTCTTCGGCTTCGACTTCATGCTGGACGAGAGCTTTAAAGTCTGGCTAATTGAGATCAACGGGGCACCTGCCTGCGCTCAGTGAGTACACTCTTTTATGTCTAGAATGCTTTTCCTCTGTGCATCTGAAAATCAGCAGTGTTTTGTCCCTTGTTTACCGTATGAGTCGCTACAAGGAGGTTTGGGAGAAGAAATTGTATAATTCACAGCATGTTTTAGATGAAACGGTGTTTGGGAAACTATGGTTGCAGTTACTAAAGATTTTTTTCCCTACAATTGCTTCCCAAGTTAAGTTCACGGTTACCATCTTTCTCTGTTGTAGGAAACTCTACCCAGAGCTGTGTCAAGGCATCGTGGATGTGGCCATCTCCACAGTGTTCTCTCTGAGCGCAGATGTCCTCTCGTCCTCGCCTCCGTTCTCCACTTCTCCATCTCTATCCTCCAACTCCTGCTCCTCACCCAAGATCAGAGCGCCCCATCACTTCGGCCCATTCATCAAACTATAAATTGCTGTCGCTGCAGGATGCTGCTGTTGCCATGTAACCCCCTCCCCATAGTCCTGCCCGAAAACATCTACCAATCTAGGAGGCATAAGGGTCTACAGCTGATCTTGGGGCTGAGCATACAGGGGGATTCATCACTGTCTGAAGAGGACAGAAGGGAAATGAGGTCACCTCTGTAAACTCCTCTTCCTGTCTCCATCCATCATCTCCAATACCAGAAGAGTCCACAGAAAGAGAGCGAGTTTCCAAAAGAACGTGAGGAAAGGTGAGGGAAAGCCTGGGGTTGCAACCCCCGGGAAACGTGATTTGTTTTTAGACGACAGTTGTTTGGGGCTTTAACACTCATAAAAGTGATTTACATGAATTTGCAAGCACACGTTTGAACGAGGAAGGGGTTGCCACTGAAGAGGAGGGTTTACAGTAGCTACTTTACCCATAGATCTGTTGCGTCAACAAGACTCCTCAGGACCTTTCCAGGCACCTTGATCAAACGGAGAATAGATTTGAGACTTTAGTGCCTTACATACTCACTTTCTCACTAACTCCCAACAAGCTAATCTAGCTTTTTGTACGTCTGTATGTGTCCCATCAACTCTTATCTATCAGAGTGTTGTGTTGTTTTTGTGCAGTTAGCTTCAGTGTGTACTAAATCATTTTAAAACCACGAATGAATCTTTCTCAACGCATATTATATATGATTTGCAGTGTCGTAGTGTGCATTGTTGTGATGTCTACAATACAGTATTTGGTAGAAGTAGCAGAAGATAACATATTTGGGTATTTTTAGGGGTTTTTGCATCGTTTTGTTGCTATTCTGTCCAGTGCAACCAGATTTAGTCTTCCCGCCGATTCTGTTGCCGTTAATACAAAAACATTTGTGACAGGCAATCAAGAAGATCTGTGAATTGGGGATGCACTTCGTTCTGCTTGTGTTTTCAGGAGACAAACACATGAGCATTCTGTAGACAAATGATACATGGAAATATCCATGATTGCCCAGGCCCTTCAGTTCACAGTAGTTATTCCATTAATTCCCAGCTGTGTTGAGAGTTCAATTATTTCTGAAACGAGTTGAAACTGAAATGTTGCATGTCAAAGCATGATAAAAGCAAGGCTCTTTATACAGAAAGGTAGTTTTTATGTTGAATGCATCACTTAAACCCATTTCATATGGTTACATAACAGAGTGATAAAGATTTGCCTTGATTTTTTTAATGCCCAACATGGGAATGGCTTTGAGTCACTGAATATCATTTCTCCATCATTTCTTAGTGTGCATGCATGTGCAGTTGGTTCATTGATAGCAAGCTCTGAACGGTTGACCAGTACACTGTTATGACTATGGTGCAAATGACACAAGAAGAAAGCATCATTTAGGTGATTTTTATCTGTGTGGTAATAAGATATCAGTATTGTTATTCAGGAGAAGAAGGATTTTAATTTAAAATGGGTTTAAGCAGTATTATATCTCGTTGAATCTGAAAGGAAAAAGTATTGAAGGAAAGACCTGCCTATTTGAAACAATTAGAGGGTCAGCAACATTAAGAACATTAATTTTATGTATCTTTGCATTACTTTCATAAGGTTTGTCATTTTTACAGACTTTGCATTGACTCTTTTTGTTAAAAGAGAAAAACTGAAGACAGTAGTATGTAGCCTGAATAAGGGAAAACGTGTCTATTTAGCCAAAGATGAGTGTGATTAAATATCCTCACTGCTGTCAAATGAACGTCATTGGTTTGATTTAAGTTGTGAAAACTGGGAATGCTGTTTTTATGTTTTTTTCCTGTACCTGTTTGAGGAAAGATCAATGCAATGTATGTTATTAGTAGTCTAGTTTGCTGTATTCGTTATCGTTGTTCGACCATCTGAAAATAGCAAAATACACTTTTACTATGTTAAATGGTAAAAGCCTAAAAGTATTTAAGTTATTCAAATAAAAGCATCCATCAAGTGCAATAAATTTCTTTCCTAAATGTTCAGCATTGTCATGTTGGTTTTGGAGAGCAAGTGCAAGTTCTGAACTTTATTTATCAATTACCCTTAAAACATTAACATAAACCCTGTGTTTATACCTTACTATTATAATAGTAATAGTTTCTTGAAGAAATGGTTCACCCAAAAAAATAAATGTACTCATCCTCCGAGCATTCAGGATATAGAAGAGCTTCTGTGTTCATCGGATCAGTTTTAGCTTTCCATCACTTGCTCACTAATGGATCCTCTTCAGTGAATGGGTGCCGTCAGAATGAGAGTCCAAACAGCTGATTAAAAACATCATAATCCACACAACTCCGGTCCAGCATTTAATGTCTTGTGAAGTAAAAACCTGCTTGTTTATAAGGAACATGCATCATTAAGGCATTTTAACTTTAAAAAGGAACACTCCACTGTTTTTAAAAATAGTTTCATTTGCCAACTCGCTTAGAGTTAAACATATTCGAATCAACCGACCTTCAGGTTTTGCGACAGCATATTTTTAGCTGCAGCTTAGCAAAGATCATTCTCAGAATCTTGCTCAAAAAAATGAACAAATATATTTTATACTTCTCCAGACACTTCTACACTTGCATCATGTACTAAAACTTGTGATTTTCTAGGCTGATATCACTAGGATCTGTACTCTCATTCCAGCATGCTGGGGACTATTTTCAGGTGCTGCGTAATATCAGTGCACCTGCACCTTGTTTTGTTTTCATCAGCAGGACTCTCATTCTGACGGCACCCATTCACTGCAGAGGATACACTGGTCTGCAATTAATACTACATTTACTACAATACTACATTTCACAACTCAAATTCATATGCATCTTGAACAGGCATCTGTAACTGTCTGCCATGTGCTATGAATGATTTTCTCCTCCCTGTTGTGTTCCAGGTAAGATGGTAAAGAGAAATCAATACATTTCATCACACACCCCATAAAAAAAGCACACATAACCCGGATCATAAAATACAAGGTTGTAATACCTTGCCAACAGGGGGAACCAGAACCCACAAAACCTTACAGATGCAGATTACTTCTGTTGTCTTTATTCAAGTATGTACACTTTACCATAGGATATTCAGAGCAACACACATCACCACAAACACGGCAGTAAATGAAGTGTAACCAGCACAGCGGCAGCCTGAGAAAGTGGAAGATACATGAGTCCAGTGCGAAGTTCAGAATACACACAAATATACAGACGTACAACATAATACAAAACATGAACACAAATGACAGAGACAGACAGTAGAAATGCAACATCAACCACAAAAATAAATATGTCAGGGTTATATCATACAGGTCACAACAGTCCCTGCTGTTACGTACTACATACAGGTTTTGTCCTTAATTTTTAATGCTATATTGCCTCTTGGTAAGTGTACTTGTAACCTTCGAGTGTATATTTTGTGACCAGGGTTGCAAAATGTAAAGAAAATAAACAAAAAAATGCATATGGATTGAGCATTAAAGACCTCTGGGAGTGAGTGCCACATCAGTAACCCTGTTCAAAAAAAAAAACTAAATATAACACAAACTGATCAACAGTCAAAAAACGTGAAACACAAACCATCTGAAAATCAGATACGAACATGTGAAGGGCACATTTAGTCCCACAAGTGTGTAACAGCTCAAATTAGCGACATAAAACAACTCCATACTCTATGTATAAAAATGCGAATGATATATTTATTCGTTTAGAGTGTAAAGATAACCGAAACATGCAAACCAGGCGGATATTGCAGCTTTTGTCAGTAAAACATTGCATGTGAGATCAAAACCAGCCAACACACAGCAGCCACCCTATTGCACATCATCACAATGCAGAGCATTAATGTGTGTTTTACAGAGAAAACACACTTATACACACAAGACGAACAAATTACTGCACGGGACGGTAATATATTACACCCACAGAAAGAGTTACATGGATAAAGAGAACAAAGAAAGCGGAAACAAAGTCAAGAAGGCCAGTTGAGCAGTGCACTATATTAGCATAAATCCATAATATGATACATAACGGGCTTTTATTTGACCACAGCATTAAAAGTTAATGTTTACTCCGTAAAATTGCGACCAACATTTGACCTTACGGAGCTCAAACCGTTCTGCCGTCACACTCAGGATCAGTAACTTCCACATTCATTAGTAAGAACCTGCCTGAGGCACTCACAAGGCACGCCGCTTTCAATCAGGTACTGTAGCTAAACATCTGGAGAGAAATCATTTTCCAGTGCATTTCTATCTGGAGTAGCAGTACTTAAAACTCCATGTTAGATAACAGCGTTGCTTTACCAAATAACAGAAAGACTTCCTGTTGTTATCGTTCATGAAAACCTGTACTATTCAGTTTGCAGATCAAACAAAAGCATCTAGAAACCAAAGGTAACCAATTAAAACTGAAGTAATCGTCTCAGTTTAGTTCTGTAACATGCAAAGGGTTAATAGTGTAACATTATCATTTGAGATCGTTCAAAGTGCAGTGTTACTTTGCATAATGAATCTGTTCTTTCAGTCCTGAGATTTAATCCACGTTCTGAACGTTTAGATCTCCACAGCAGTGTAAACCACATTATTTCCCATTTATTTCATTATAAACCAGATCCCTTCTCGCTTCTCAAACGCAGTAAGAAACCATCACTCATGTAAACTTAGACCTTCATAAACATGGTGCAGTCCTCTCTTTATCAAGGGAAAAAGTTTGATTACATCCATACTTTAGCATCATGGTCCTCTAATGTAACTCAATGTATAAACAACATTAAGGTCGTCAATAGCAGAATATTAAGTCACAAAGAGGAAAAGTGGTACAAAAAAACAACAAAAAAAAAACCCTTTGCAATTTTAGGTCTTTAAACACACAAATATACACACCTCTGTCACTATAATCCTTCATTAATAAAAACAGTCCTATAGTTGTTGGTTTCAAAAAAAGCGCCAAAGTACATCTCAAAATAAAGGAAAATAAACCACATGAAAGCAGCAAAAATGCCATTAGAGTGTCTAGTCTCAACCTGAGCCTGAATAGCATCATCTATTTTCATCTTTGCAGAACGTAATAAATCTCAAATTTGTTGTGCACTTTGGTTCTGGTTGAGGTTTTACATCATTACGTCATTTTTACAGCTACCAGAAATTAAATACATATAAAGAGACACGAGAGCAAAAAGTAACCTCCGTAAAGGGTAGTCCTGTCAAAAACGCAGTTCACTGCAGCCCGATGAGACCTCTTTGTGCCTCTCTTCATCGGGACGTCCGACAGCAGACCTTCAATGTGCCAGGTCAGTGTGACTGGAACTCAGGTCCCGCGACTTCCTCAGACGATTATTTCGTTCCTGACGGAAATGAAATAGAAGAGACAATAAATGGACCCCGGATAGATCAGGGTAAAATCTGTCATACCATCTTGTTTTATGCCATTTAACAACATTATCATTATCATTGAAATTCACATTAGTTGACATTTTTAGCCATATTTGGGTGAAAGGTTTGACCTGAAAGAAGCCTGCAAAAACAAAGTCCATACTTACAAAGCCCCTGAAAACATAGTTTTCTTGACAGCATTTCTTATTCAGAAGTTAGGGGTGGGACATAAAGGGCTTGTGAAAACTAGTACGCGACCTGAGATACCTGAAGTGTACATCTGACACGTAACTACCCCATGAGGCCACGCGACAAACGGCACCGATGCGAAAATCACATGACAACGACTACATAGAGAATGAAGAACGGCCGGAGTTCATTCATACTATACAGAAGTTCAATGGACTTCATCTCAGAATTTACATTTAGTTAACAACAGAGGTGCAAACCTTGATTTGTTACATGCTAATGCTAGCTGGCGACAGAAATAAAAAAAATATATATATATAAAACCAAAGACCATCAGTGGTTATGAAGGATTTTAGCAAACACAGTTAAACATGTTAGTCCGTGACTTCTGTGAGAGCTCACACATTCATTTCATTAACGTGTGTTAATATGGATGTGTTGAGAATAGATGCCCCCCAAAACAAAGAGTACGAAATTAAAGACCGTAAAATTCCAGATTTTCCAGAAAAAACAAAACAAAGAGAACAGGAAGTGATGTGCGAGACAGAGAGGAACCCATGTATTCAATACAGAGACACGGGAGTCAGAAAGCTGTCAGGAGAGAAGTGAAGGAAGTTGTCTTACTTTGAGTTCACCCACAGGTTTATCCGGATCGTTGAGAACTCCAAGAGAGCTGGCCCTCTTCATGCTGCATCCGAGAGAGCCACATGCAAGCACGTCAGTTAGGTGAGAGGAGAGGGGTGAGGGGTTTGTGGGGTGGGAACGTGTGGGTTAAAACATGTTAATGCAACGTTCACTCCATGATGTTACCTTACAGTGTGAACCGAGATTAAAACACATGCAACGACATAATGCGTGTCACATCAGTCATTCGACGTTCAGATTTTGACAAATCTCCCACAAATTGCTCACAAATAAATATTTTTAAAGAGAACAAAAATAAAAGTTTAAAGCTGATAATATGACGGCTGAGATATTACAAATCAGTCTGATTTGTCACTTATGTAATCTATATAGCCGATTAGATCCCTTCGACAGGTAATAAAACCATTTCTGTTTGAAAAGACATGAGGGTGAGTATATGATGGCAGAACGTTCAACGCTCAAATAGTGAAATAAAAATAATATTGAGATATTCAGGTAATGCAACAAGTGTTACAAAAGTACATTCCTTTTTTTTTTAACGCATAAAAACCTCTATATTTACTAACAGTGGAGTTACAAAAGTACATTCCTTTTTTTTTTAACGCATAAAAACCTCTATATTTACTAACAGTGGAGACATGTCACAGCCTGTTAAAAGGGTCACCTTGACAGGAATTTCAATCAATAGAAGAAGACATTTGCCAGGGTACTGGTAGACAGAAGATATGAGGAGATGAGAAAAAAAATTGGGTAACACAGCAAATGAGACCACGAGACAGAAAACGGAGGAAACAGGCATGCAGCAGACAGCAAATTTGCATGGAAATGTTTATTCAAAATGAAACAAATGTACAAGACAGCACAGAGAAATAAAAGTCCTCAAATAAAAAAAAAAACAGAACCAAGCAGACAAGAAAAAGGCATCAAAAAAAAAGGTCACCAAGCAAAAAAAGGCATAAAAGATGAACAACAAAATCATAACAACACTGGCCAAAAAATAAAGTTAAAATGCAAGGAATAAATAAAAACATAAATTGCATTTTACAGGGTAAGGAGAGAAAGTTAGTCACATCTGGCAAATCAGATGCTACAGGAACCCCAGTAACAGACACGAGTGAGTGGACCATCATAACACCACCCGTCACGTTAGATGGCAAGTCAGGGTTAAGCAGGTTCGTACGTGTGCAAAAAATACAGTTCAGTTAATAAAGCAAGCAAACTCCTTCATCCACTTAAAACTGGGTGAGTGAGAAAGAGACTTTGCATATATACCGGCAGAGGTCATCACAATGTGCAAAATCCCATCTCCATGTAGTAAACCTCCCCTCACATTAAAGAGATAATTCTATAAATCCCTTTTAAAAATCTGAGATGGGTAAAATCATTTTTTTGGTGTCATTCAGTGTTAAAGAGCAATTCACCTTAATTAACTTCAGCCTTTCCGTATTTACAGTCCCAGTGACCCTTTCAATTATTTTTAAAGTCTAAATGACCATCATTCCAGACAGATATCTGGTGTTACAGATCATTCTGTCCCTCTAGGACCCTAAAACCAGTCCTGCTCTTTGACATCTACTTTAGAGTTCAGTTAAAACTCGAATCAAAAAATGTCTGAGCATTTCCCTTCCCCAGATTTTAAAGCAGAAGTCAGTGTGCTACTCCAGTGTATGTTGTGTTTGAGGTTTAATGTTCACAGCGTCACGCACGCCTATCAGCCATTGTTTAGTCCGTAGTGAGAAGGTTTGGGATATCGAAAAGGAGAGGTTTGGTCTGAGAATAGGGATAGTGATAGTTACCCAGGGTTTTTGGGTTCGTTTTCTCGTAAGCCGCCTCCTTTGAGCTTGCGGACCAGTTTCTCACTGCTGCGCCGGATAGAGGCCCGCAGTTTACTAAAGGAACCGCTGCGCTTCAGCGAGCCTGAGCCGTCCTGCGAAGAGAAAAGCTACAGCGTCAAACCACATATGCTTATTTACATTGTGCACATTAGTGATAGAGGGCACAGTCCATGGACACTTGCTCATTATTAAGCACACTCAGGTTCAGTGACCACTTACCTGGTTTTGTAAATAAGGTCCTTCCATTTAAGGGGACAGTTCACCCAAAAATTAAAACTCCCTTTGTCCCTTTAAGGTTATTACCATAACAATATGTTGAACCATTTAACCTTTTACCACAAATAGATAAATTCCAAAAACCTAAAAACAAATAAAACTTATTAACTTAATTAATTGACCTAAAAATGCTGAATGTCTTTAAATATAGCTTACATATGACCACAGTTAGGTTTTTGGTATTTTTTCTTTCTAGATTTTTTTTCTTTTTAGAACATTTTAAATTTAAAAGTTGAAAAATATATTTTAAAGTAAAAAAATTATTAAAAAGCATATTTAAACAAATATTAGTAAATAAAAAATTTACAAACCTATTAATATTTTATTAAATAACAGAAATTCAGTTTAAATGACACTCTCCTAAATACTGCATCTAAGAATAATTACAAATAAATTATAAATTCAATATATAAATTAAATTATTTAAAAAAAACAAATTGTGTAGAGACTGCACTCACAAATTAAATTAAATTATTTATAAAAATATATTAATTTCCAATGAACATATGACTCTTGAAATATCCTATAAGTTCCCGATATCTTTACCACAGTCTGCTCTGCTGCAGTCTCTTCTGCTGCGACCTCTCACCTTTGACCCCTGTGCCCAACTATTCATCCAGGAAAACGAGGAGGGGTTGATGGAGGGGAAAGGAAGTAGAGGGCTGAAGAAGATGCAACACTGACCCAGAAAAATCCTGACCAACACCTCCATAAAAAAGCTGTTACAGCAGTCAGCCACAACACTCACAAACACCAACATCAGGCTTCAATATTACACCAAAAAAACACATGCATTCAAAAACAGATGAAGAGAAAGAGCACACAGGCAGAGGCTGTGGTGAGCAAAGTCAGTTTTATTAGAAGTTATGAAAGACACAAGATGCAGCAACACACCAGAGAACATGTTAGTAGGAGAAAGAAAACAAGAGCATCGGTTTCTACAGACATGCTTCTATTCGTCCCATCCCATCCCTCTCTTTCCTCTCATCTACCCTCTCTAGTGTTCTACTATATAAAGTGGTCTCACAATAATGGTCAATATGAAATGTTTGTGAAACGTGTGTGAAATGCAAGACTTGGTCTATACAGAAGCTGAACGACACAACCATGCCACATTAATGCACTGTACAGGAAGTGTGTGAGAGACATAGCATTACAGGGCTCTCTTTCAGACAGCGCAGGTCAGAGTTCAAATGGCCCACGGCACTGCAAGACATCGAGGGGAGCCAATGAGAACTAAGCATCACGGGCCCTGCAGCACAAACCAATGCTGACTTCAATACAAGACAAGCTCTGTTCATAGCATTGTGGTTTGATGGGGATTTTCACCGTATATAATTTAAATCTTATTCCTCAGTTTATTTTGCATTTTTATTTAGTACAGCAATATGCTTTTTCACATAACACATTTTTATATATAGCCCACAAGTCTTTTTCGTCAATTAAGCTATATTCTGCTATTTTTCTATTGTTTTGTCTTCAGACTTCCGGAGAAACAAGTGAACCCTTATTTATACATATTTATTGTTTTAAAAAGTATTTTTAAGTTAATAAATAAGTTATACTGAACACGTTTACAAACTGTCAGGAAGCTTGACAATTTTCTGCATTACTGTAACCATGAAATTATCTTTTTCCTCAAATTATGCCAAAAATGCTGTTGAGTTTAATTTGTATTGAACCCAGAACATTGCTTTTGTGAAGTAGACTTTGTTTTAATTTGTCAAATTAAATCTTATATGTACTCTGACTAAGGTTTACTCTCAGGCTCTTTCTTCCATTAAAGATTCATCTCATGTCGTTCCAAATGTGTGTGTGTGTGTGTGTGTTTTCTCATTGCACAGCTCTTTTATACAGACTTGAAATATAATGCAAGTCATGGACTATTTTTTATGGTAGCTTGACAGATATGGTCAATGTCAAGAAAAAAAAAAACCCATTTGTGTTCAGTGGAGAAAAACAATCGCAAATAGGTTTGGAACAACATGAGGGTGAGCAAATAACGACAGAATTTTCAGTCCTGGATGAACTATTGCTTAAACACCAAAGCAGCTGTATTAAGACAAAATAACCGAGATGAAAATTCCAGTCGGTGTTAGAGATGGGAAGGAAAATGGAGGGTAGTCCCTCAGGAGTAATTGAACAGGAAAACAGAGAGTGTTTACTAGGAGAGATAGCTTTATACAGCAGGAGCTCTACTGTAGTTAATTAGAGACACAAAGACATAGTGGCAGCTTACATCCCAGATGAACAGACAAACGGTTAAAGAGACTGACAGGCAAGAAGAGATCTCTCTACTGACAAATTACAGACTGACAGATTATTATAGTGCTGCGAGATAGAAGAGAGGTTTAGTTCAGCTTTGACAAGAACGAAAGGCCAAGGATGTTGGCCGGTTGGGCATGCTTTAGCCCAGTTATGCCCACAGGAGGAGGAGGAAGAGGAGGAGAAGAAGGAAAGGTGCCATTCGGAGAGAGGAGACGAAAAACAGCAAAGCTGGAGAGGGGGGTGAGGAGGGCGTCCATCATGCAGAAGGTAAGTTCAACAACCACAACAAGGCATCTGGAGTTACACCTGCCAACCACACGAGAAAGAGAGAGAGAGAAAGAGAAAGAGAAAGAGAGAGTGAGAGAGAGAGAGAGAGAGAGAGAGAGAGAGAGAGAGAGAGAGAGAGAGAGAGAGAGAGAGAGAGAGAGAGCAATGCAAAAGTAGGCAGAATAAGTTCATAAGGAGGAGAGAGGTTACAGAGAAAGAGGAACAAATGAGACAAAATGTTATATCATTAGGAGGCTGAAATTGAAAGTCATAAGAAGACATAAGAAGTGAAACAAAAGATGGGATGGCAGTAACGACTAAAACACACTAAGTGCATGCAAATGAACACGAATGCTCAAATTTACTAGAAGGCGGCAAGCCTGCAACCATTAGCCACTTGTAATGTAATTGGTTATTAAGGCACATGTGGTCCAATTTAGCTGTTACATTTCTCCAATAGTAAATAACACAGACCCTTCTCCTCTCCCTATCTTAAGACAGCTCTGCCAATGTCCTGCAGAGTTCATCTCCAACTAACCTCAACACACTTACCTAGAAGTTTCAAGTATACCCTGTAAGACGTTGATTAGCTGCTCAGGTGTGTTTAATTAAGATTGGAGCTTAACTCTGCAGGACATCGGCCCTCCAGGACCGAGTCCGATGATTCCTGACCTATAATCTGTTTCTAGGTCAACTACCGTGATGGTGAAGGAACAGTTCTTGCTGAGGATGTTGGATGTTTAATGTGGAGGAATACTTCTCACAAAAGAAGCAGCAGTTCGAACAGAGTTTTGCAGGAAAAAGTCTTAAACCCATAAACATGTCACTGCAAACTTTTAAGATCTTTTTCATCTTTGGAAAACACAAATTAAGGGTGCTTTCACACCTGCCTTATTTAGTTTGGTTTTGTATCAACTCACACTAGAGTTTGGTATCTCTCTTGGTGTGGTTTGTTTGGGCAGGTGTGAATGCAGCAACTGTACACGGGTGCGCACAAAAAGCAGACCAAACATTGTGCATTATGGGATGGGGAAGCGTTTGATGACATTTTGCAGTTTAGCAAGGTAGGTCACAGGCAAACACGGAGTTGCGGAGCCTTGGTCTAATGACCACATCAAGTCACAACTTTCTAAAACTTTTCTCACAGCTCAGGGAAAGGGTGGAACAGTGCTGGGTTAAGGCAAATTATTATTATTTTTTTTTACTTTTTACTAAATCTTTTTTTTTTCCTGCTGATGAATTTGCCTTTGACAATGATACTGAACTGTATTTGCCAGGTTTTTGGCATTGCTCTTTATTTAAAGATTGTTACAGTACCATCCATTTGAAATTCGTGCATTCGTGTTAGCATTTGCGTATAGTATGTTATTAAGTCAGAAGGAAACATGTAAATGAGTATTAAAATTAGCTCATCCTGAATACACTCCTCAGAAGATCCCATGCTAGACAATAAACAAGGCATAAACAAAGCAAATAAAAGCTGGAACAAAACAACGATCCTAAAGAGAAAGCAAATCTTGTGCTGCTATGACCACACATGGGATCATGTGCTTGTTTTGAGGAAAATGGCTTACTAAATAAAACTTCTATGCTGAATTTATTTCAGAGGCTAAAGCCACAGGCTGTTTTCCATGAGCCCATTCCATCAACCTTGGGCACGGTCTAAAAATGGCACACTATCAACCCTGAGGACCCATTGATTTGTGCAAGCTGATACATTATGGACCTCAGATTTGATTGGGAGAGGCATATGAATAGACGAGGATAATAGCATGAAAACAGGCAGGCAAGAGGTAGAAAGCAAGAGGAGATTTTACAAACACGCATTCACAAATAGGATAAGAGCAGGCATTCAATGAGACAAATCAGAAAAACACACACCAGGAGTACAGAACACACAGCCCACGCCAACATGTGAGTGACCCCAATATGTACGTGAGATTTCGCTGATTGTATGCTCTGTGTGTGTATGTGACTGCCTGTAGATGTAAGAAAAACAAATGCATGTTTGCGAAAGATTTAGACAGTATACGGTCCTGAGCTATACGCGTGTGTGAGAAAGAAACAAGGACATGTAAGCAAGAAAGACAGAAAAGGGCAAATCAGGTGAATGAGGTCACAGCCAAACCAGCTTGATGGGAGCCGCCCACAATCTGAGCAAGATGGGTTCTCGCCAGGGGGGCGATGCTGATTGGTTGTCTTGGCACTATGGTTACTGTTGCTACAGCAGCATTAAAGTTGTGACTCAGAATTGCAGAGAGACTACAGCAGAGGTGTGATGGTCGAAACAGCAGCTACAAAACATCTGCCTCAGAGGAGGGGAGTTCATATTCATCTAATGAACTGTTGCAAAGAAAAGGTTAACGAATAAATTCTGGTTTAGATTTAGGACTAGTCACATCGTTCGGTGTTCATTAAACTTGTGTCATTTTTTTAAACAATGCATTGTATCTGGCACAAAATTAACTGTTAATGAAAGGGTGTTTAAAAAACAGCAATGGCATATTTTTTAAATTTTTCATAAATTGCAGGTATATCAACAAATAACTTAGAATGTTTTCATATACACACACACATTTCAATTAAATACAATTACGTAATTTATGTCATTTAAATTTTAAAACATGTATACTCCTGAATATATAAAGTGTGTTTATGAATACACTACCATTTAAAAGCTTAGACACACCTCTTATTATGAATATTATTATTACTATTATAATAACAATTATACAAAATTATATTTAATAACAGAATTTATTCAATGTAATGGTAAAATAAATGTAATAATAATATCAACATTATAATAAAATCTGTTTACAAAATTAATTTAAAATAAAAAAATATATATATACTTTTTAATATCATACATTTAGTTAAGTGTCTCCAAATGTTTAACTGGTAGTGTATTATATATGAAAATGTATAAAAAGCATGTACTAAATATAACAGTATGTACAATATGTTAATTGCGGGTTGAAAGGGTTAATATGATTTCATGTCAGGCTACTATAAAGCACTACAGGCAAACAGATCAACATTCAGCAAGAGGGCTATAACTGCAACAATGTATGGAGTATAAAGTATAAGCCTAATCCACTAAAACACTGTTTGAACCTCAAAAACACAGGCCTAGCAATGAGGGTTTGTTGAGAGCAACTTTGCGGAACCGACTTTGGTTACTTTCATACTTTTGAAACTAAATCCCATACGAGCCTACCAATCAATAGTCCTCTAATCATACGAGACAATATAATGAGCTGCATCTAATTTCAGGTTTGATCTGCTTCCAGTGATTCATGTTCCTGTTTCAAATTATGCGTTTGATCAATGCACTGGCACAGATGCAAATGCATTATTCTTCATGTAATCTAATTCTGGATGTGAGGTGGGGTGGACATATTCTGAGGCCTATGAGGAGCTTCATTGTGTCCTGTCTGGTCAGAATTACAAGCCGCTATCCATACACTGTATATTTCTGCCTGCCAGGACTCTGAGACCCACGGACCGTGTGTGTGTGTGTGTGTGTGAGGCTGGGCGGTGTGTACTGTACTTACCCCGTTCCACTCCACGCTCATACTCACTTCCTCTCCTCCATCAGGGCCGCTTTCGTACTTCACCGTGTCAGAGGTCAGGCTCTCACGGCTCCGCTGCTTCTCTCGTACTTCAGGGTCTCCCAGCACCTCCGCCACACGCTGCTTATGTGCTGTGTCCAGACCCTTGAGGAACAGACAAAACAACACGCTGAAAATCCTCAAATATGATCGGAAATCTTTGAATCTAATTACTACAGTGCTTATATTGTAGTAAATCTTAAAAGAGTACATTTATGACATTTACATGACACTTGTCCATTTTCTAAGCTATATATCACCATACATGTTTGTTGCATAGTGTATTTTAAACATTTAGAATAAAGTGATATATTTCACACATTATATTTTAGAATAAATAAAGAATAATGCATGAAAAAAAATATTCTACTGCTAAAAAAATTTGGAATAATAAAATATGCTGCTTTGATGCTCAGTAAACATTTGCTTACAGTTGTGCACCTTCATATTTCTGTGTAAACACTGACATGGCACCATTGGAAAATACAGTTAAAAAAATAATACTTTTATTTAGCAAGGATGCATTATATTATATTATATATTATATAGCAGTAAAAAGCTTTTTAATGTTATAAATAATTATCTTAAAGCTGTGCATTGAACTTTCTATTCTTTAAAAGTCTGACACCGTAATAAGAACCATTACTAATAATTGACCACCAATAAGTAAAAAAAGTGTTTTTTCGTTTAAGGAAAATACTGATTAACATAATTGCAACCAAAAGAGCTTTGTAAATGTAATAGTATTACAGAAAGCTTTAAACATCTAAACCTTTATGACGCCATAATAAAGATCTACTGATCTACTGAATCCTGAGGATCATGTTTCAATTCACGGTTCACCTTGTTTATATCCGACCAATAGACACACACACACACACACACACACACACACACACCTGCTTTCTGGAGCGCAGAGCCGCCTCCTCCAGAGTATCCGCAGCCTCAAACTTGCCCTGTCTCCTGTAGAGAGCTCCGAGATTCTTCAGCGTGGTCGTGACAGTCGGGCTGCAGGCGGTAAAGGTCAGATAGGAAAACACTTCATTGTGATGCCGCCGTGGTAACACTGCACAAACTAATCTGGGTATTTGTATCAATGTATGCAGCAAATGAGAAATTATCTGACCTGTCGACTTTACAGGCCTTGTACCAGCCACCATACTCTCCAAACGGAGAACCATCCTTTTGCTTGCCCTGAAAAAAAAAAGTTAAAGCACAAACTCTCAATATCACAATTATTTGACAGTTGTCCGACATTAAAAGATTACCAGCAAATTACTAAATGAATCTTCTCCGGTGACACTTGACCCGTCCTCACCTTGCTTTGCTCTTCTCTCTCCTCTGCATGCATCCAGATGGGTTTATTTTCATCTGCAGGGGGAAACCAAGGACATAAAAACAGCATCAGTTCAGAGACAGACACGCATACCAGATCATTAGGTTCAATATAATGAGTGATGGTGTTCTAGTGCCTGAGGTGATCAGTGAGTTCCCCGACAGAAACAGCAGGAGCTTTCAGCTTACAACTGAGCTCTCTGTTAGAGCTTCACAACTGATCAACATCTTTACCTGTCAACGTGTGTGTGTGTGTGTGTGTGTGTGTGTGTGTGTGTGTGTGTGTGTGTGTGTGCGCGAGCAAGCAAGTGAAAGAAAGAGCATAAATAAATAAATATTAAATAAAGTTTATATGATTGTGCATAAGTGCCTCAAAGTGTAAGAAATGTTTAAATATTTTGTAATGTTCTGGGATGAATACATTTTAATATTTATACTGTATATTAAATGTACTGTTCACACTGTTATTTACTTTCAGGTTATTAAGTAAAAATGTATCTAAATCTTTAGGAACGGCCAGATAATGCAATTTTTACAATGATGATTAACTTCATACTACCAGCAACATTATCACACATATATAATACATCTCTACAGAGTATTCCTTACATTTGTGAATGTTATCTGTGAATAAGCTTTGCTGAGCTGCTGATGTTGGCATTAAAAAGTGAGCTTTAGTTTTGAGAAGAATAATATATAGCAAATTTACATACCCTATAGAGAACAACGTAGAAAAAAGGATATTCTGAAAATGCTTGGGTCTGGAAAAACACGCACACGTACCATCAACAGAGCCAAACTCTCTCTCATGGGCTCGGGTGAGGATCTCTTTATACAGAGTCTCTGCCTGCTTGAACTTCCCCTGCTTCAGATAGCACGAAGCCTGAGAACAAGAACAAATGGCTCATTAATAAGAATGGACTTGAATATTTTAGTAAATAAATCACATTTTGCAGATTTCACTTGAGTAAGTATATTTATTAATTTTTAATTATTAAACTGAATTAGACCCAATTACTTCATTGTTCAAAAAGGCAATAATTGTTCAGTCCACTCGTGTTATTCTGAGTGTTTCTGTGTTTTTTTCTTTCTACGTGTTATCTTAATTGTTTTTCCATTGTTTTAATTATAGTTTTAGTTTAAAATTATAATACCATGCATGTTTTTGAACCAATCGGATGAATAGTTGACATTTGAGGCTTAGTACTACAGAAAAGCAATAAAACAATTTCAGTTTAAGTTTTTTCATTTAATTAATTTTCATATAAAAAAATACAAAGTTCCTTCAAACAATGGTATACACAATGTGAATAGTTTTACTTGTAATTAATAATTGCAAGTGAATAATCAACATATGATTTGTCATAATCATGCAACCCTATTATGTGCAGAAAAATGTTGATAGGCACCATCAAGAGACTACAATAAATGTAACTAATTCATTAATAAACCAAACATCACATCAACTAGTCCTTGTGCTTGATTGCAGCTGCTGTTAATTTGCTCAATAATTGTCTGATGGCTGATACATTGGCACATCTAATCATAACTGGCAGATAACCTAAACCTCAAAGACATCTGAGCAGGCGCATTTACTCTAAAAGCTTCTTCCATTACACTAAAAGCTGAATGAATGATACATATCTGATTTGTACAATCTGCTGACACTACAGAAATCCTGCAGCAAACAGCACAGCGGACACCACACCATATGGACGTTAAACAAAAGCTGACCAGTTGAAAATAAACCTGTTGTATTGTAATGAGATTTTTTTTGCCAAGTAAGACAATCAGCAGGTGGTTTTGTTTTCTGCAAACATTCTCAGGAATACATAAATACACACACATACACACACACATTCACACACACATTCACACATTCACATTGGTGTGTGTCTGTTTGAATGCAGGTCGAGTGTGAAGCGTGAGTGTTTGTACCAGGTTGTTTTTGGTCTTGGCCACGTTGGGGTCGTCGGGGCCCAGTTTGGTCTGGTAGATCTCCAGGGCCCTCTGGTAGTAGTACTCCACCTCTTCATACTTGCCTTGGTTCTGACACAGCAAGGCCAGATTATTCAGCTGCTTGGCAACATCAGGGTGGTCCTTTCCCAGCACCTGACACACCAAAACAAACACACCCCAAGTTATTCAGCTGCTTTAGACTTATTCTAAAGTCTAAAGCCTTACACTGACTCAAGTAGTTTACACCCATCCACAGACAGGTTATTACTAGATTATTCGGCTGGTTAGATCTATTAGCTGAAACAGCCACTCACACGTAATTTTTTGCATTTCACTTGTTTTTCTATGCAAACACGTAGTCAAACATCCATCTAGTGCATCTCTTGCAATGTCTGGCACATTACACAGCATAGTAAAAAGTAGCATGTTTTTAGAAAGCTGTGCAAGACGCAGCAGGTAAAGATATTCAGTATACTACTTCTGCATGGTTATTCTATGTAAATGTGCAGAAGATTTGACTGCACTTGTGTCTCGCATCTTTTGCTGCACCTTGTGCATGACACAGCGTTTTAAAAGTGAAATGCTCAAGTTAAAGCGCTTGCGTTTTTGCATTCCCCTGCACTGCTTTTCTTTCGTAAAAATGTGGAAGATGGAAGCGTTTGATCGCTGCATTTAGTGGCAAGATAGTGGTGCTTAAGTTAAAGTAGAAAAAACATCTTTTTCATTCCGCTACCCCACACCTCCCTTTTTTAAAAATCATAACACATTGTATAAATGGCCCCTGACTCTAGCAAATACATGCATTCATTCCTAAGCTGTATTTCTCTGTCTAGAACAGACGTGCCTTGGGGGGGCTTTTACTGATCATTTGCAGTGAGCATCTCCCTCTCTGTGGGTGTCCAGACGCATGTGGAGAGAAACCGACTGCTCACAGGCAGGGGCTCTGAGGCCATATGCTTACTAGTGTTGTGGCTGAATGTTTTGTTAATAAACAACTACTTCCACTAACACAATCACTAGTCTTTAGATAAAAATCATCATCATCATCTTCCTCCTCCACCTTATCATCATCATCAGTTTCAGAAAGAGTATTACAGTGATTCATTGCTCCTAAAAGACTTCTATAACAAGGTGGCATCAGCAATACAAAAGACGAATGCTCAATATATCCTATAAAACTGTTCTGACTCAACTCAACTTATAAGTCATTGTTGAGGTGATGCAAACACATAAAACAATCTTATATTGTTATACACACATATATACATATATTATAATGTCTGTATGCATATATATGTGCATGTATACACACACGAAGATTGGAATTGATAAGTTATATATACATTTTTTTTAAAAAGATGCATTTCAACACTGTATTTACTTGAATGAAAACTGTAATATTTTGACATTGTTACAATTTTATATCTTCTTTCCATTTCAATATATCTTCAGCACCTTCAGTATTCAGATATCATTCTGCTTATCTTTTTCTTAAAATCATGATGCATTTTTAGGATTCTTTCATGGAAGATAAAAAAAGCAGCATTTATTTGAAATACAAACCTTTTGTAATATACTAAATGTCTTATATGTCACTATCGCCTTTGCTCAATTTAACGCATCCTTGCTGAAAAAAAGTATCAATTTCTTTAAAAGCAAAAAAAAAAAAAACCCAACCTTACCAACTCCAAACTTTTGAACAGAAGTGTTTGTTAATACCGACCAAGAAAGGACAATGTGAAATGTCTGCAGAAGTTAAGCGATGGGAGTCTGGATTCAGCAGGTTGTCTAAGCTCTTTCTCTCAGCTCTGCATGTGTGAGACGCAGCACTCAGAGTAAGACTCTCAAGACTTCCAGTAAGAGCTTTATCGCACAGGATTAGAAGAAAACTCTCCATAAAGAGATCGAAATAAATCTGTGACACAGCAGGAGAGAGCCGAGTCTAGAGTGTGTGCCCGCTGCACGTCTATTCTGCAATGTGCTATTTTTGAAAAATGAGAAAAAAAGTTGTACGGTGAACTATGGAGAAGGAGAAGACTCCAAGCAGCAGAAGATAGTCTTAAATAGTAAACTGAAATATTAAGTCCTTCTCAACAGGTCCAAGGGAAAAAAATATGAGCGTCCTATTTCGGAAAAATAGGTGTCGGTCTTCCCGAGCTCTGCAAACACAACTTAAAAAGAGGCCTGCGTGTTATTTTAGGTCTTTTAAATTCACAAAGTTTTAGCACAGAATAGTAATAACCCCTAAGAAAAGAAATAGAGAGCTTCACTGCTTAGATAAACATGTTTTAAGAGTCGTTTCACATCTCTCCTAAGACTAAAATAAGTCAGAGCTTTTGAAGATGAATGCTTTACTCTTTAGTCTTTGAATGAAAGGGATAAAAGGCAGAGCTCAGAACTCAGAACGCATGCTCATAAAACCGATGGGGAATAAATATTTAAGTTATTAGAAAGTCCTACGCATTATTCATCAGGTTGACCTCTGACTCACCTTCTCCCTGATCTCCAGCGCCCTTTTACACAGAGGCTCTGCTTCCTTGTACTTCCCTCGTTTGCCATAAAGAACTGCCAGGTTGTTCAGTGTGGCAGCCACCTGCATACACAGGAAAACAGAAATATACATTTAGAAACGGATATATTTCAGTCACACAGCTTAAAAAAAGGCAAATTCAAATAAAAATTAAAAGAGCGAAGATTTGTCACTACATTATTAAATGTAAATTTTTAATCAGTCATTTTGAATTAGTGCAATCATTTACATACTCATTTCATCTTAAGGAAAATCATTATTACAGGAAAACTGATCAAGGAGGAATTTTCCCAGTGTGCTCTGTTTAAGATGCGCACACAAACACCCTGTGCTGTGCTTCAGATGTGCTCTGATTAACCTTTGATTGAGATACCTCAGTGCACGTGATATACATGTGTGTGTGACAGACGACGAGAGTGAGAAAAAGAAAAAGGGAAACAGCGGGGCTGGGCAATACAGCTGAAACAAATGTCTTTCTTGCTTGCTTATATTTGTATTTTTGGCCTTTTGATGATATATAATACTTATAGTATTATTAAAAAAAAAATAAATAATAATAATAATAATAATAATAATAATAATAATATATATATATATATATATATATATATATATATATATATATATATTTTTTTTTTTTTTTTTTTTTTTAAGTATTTATTCCATAATTTCATTTATAGTATTGTATTAATAGTATAATGCCATAATTAATCATACTTCAGCAATTTCAGACAAAAGAAATAAATATTAATTAATTACATAATTATTACAGTAATATTAATTGAATAATAAAGGCATGTTTCCTCCTATTGTTTTTCACTAAATGAACAAAATGAATAATGACATTTAATTGTTTTTACATCTACATTATATAATGGTAAAGCAACAACAATATATCTACCTATATAACTTTTCTTTAACAATTAAAATATTATTATATACAAACAAACAGTGATGTTGCAAACACATATAAAAGTACCTATTTGAAAAGTGCTTTAAGATTATTGTGATTCACAATGTTGCTAAATGTTAATAACACCGAAAAATCAACATGAATAAATGTGGTGAAAAAAGTTGATATATCATCCAGCTCTAGGAAACAACCGGGCAGAAAATAGAGAATGAAAAAGATGACAGATCTGTAAGAGGTGTTGAAGTATCTAACCTCTGCAACAGAATTGTGGGACACTGGTCCTGATGAGAAGGCAAGACATAAGCTTCACATGACATACTCAATAAAAGTCAGCAGCCTGTGCTGCTTAATTTAATATACATACAACACACACACACACTCTCACACACACACTCTCACACACACACTCTCTCACACACACTCACACACACACTCTCACACACACACTCTCACACACACACTCACACACACACACTCACACACACACTCTCACACACACTCACACACACACACTCTCTCACACACACACACTCACACACACACACACACACTCTCTCACACACACACACTCTCTCACACACACACACACACTCTCTCACACACACACACACACACTCTCTCTCACACACACACTCTCACACTCTCACACACACACACTCTCACACTCTCACACACACACACACACTCTCTCACACACACACACACACTCTCTCTCACACACACACACACACACACACACACACACACACACACACACACACACTCTCTCACACACTCTCTCACACACACACTCTCTCACACACACTCTCTCACACACACACTCTCTCACACACACACTCTCTCACACACACACTCTCTCACACACACACAGAGTCAGCAGACACAAGCTGTTTATTCATGTTTTTTCTGTAACGTGGAGAGCATCAGAGTCAGACACACTGATAAGAGCAGGACAGGTTCTTACCGCAGGGTGGTCTCTGCCCAGGGTCTTCTCTCTGATGGCCAGTGCATCGTTAAGGAGGTTTGCTGCCTCTTTGTATTTATTCTGGTCCCTGTAGAGCAGAAAACACTTTAAATCAATCTACTGCTACTTCATTGTGCAACAAAAGGCTGTTGCTAAGGTCTTCCTGAAAAAAAAGCTGTTTCCATGGAAACCGAGGGATGGCACAATAGCCTAATGTCCCAAACGGCTTGCAAAACAGATATTACCATAGTTTAACAAAAGCTATGAAGGTATGAAAAGCTATAAGGTTCTCAGGCCATTTGTTTGAAGCACTTGTAGATAATGTGGTTTAAGGTATTAGAGGTGAACCAAGTGATTTGTGAAAAAATGTTGATTGTGCGTATTAAATTGTATATAAGAGTATTACAACATGAAAATCTACACCACTTTTCAATGAGACTTTTGAAAAGATTTTGAAAGATGTTTCTCATGCTCACCAAGGTCAAAAATACAGTAACATTGTTTTGAACAAGCGTTTTATATATTATAAATAAGCATTTCATGTATTTTAAAGTGCCATTTATTCCTGTGATGCAAAGCTACATTTTCAGCATAATTACTCCAGTTTTCAGTATCACATAATCGTTCAGAAATCATTCTAATATTTGATGTGCAAGAAACAATTGTGCCGCTTAATATTTTTTTGAAAACCATAAAAAACATTTTTACATTATTTGATGAATAAAAAGTAAAAAAATAAATACAGTGTCTATTTAAATCAGAAATCTTTTTTTTAGCATTTTAAAATGTCTTAACTGTCACTTTTGATCAATATGATGTACTTGCTGAATAAAAGTCTTCATTTTAAACTCAAAAACTCGAATGACAGCAGTGCTTGTGGCTAACATACTTAAAACGATAAAGTAAAAGCTGAGACGGACAGCAAAGTAAAGTAAAAGTAAAGTAACAGTGAAGAGTTTTGCAGACCTATAGACGAGGGCGAGAATGTTGAGCATGGTGGCTACATCAGGATGATCGTGTCCAGATGTTTTCTCCAGATCTTCCAGAGCCTGTTTGCAGAGAGGAACGGCCACCTCATAGCGGCCCTGCGAGGCGTACTGGATCACCAGGTTGTGGAGGGTCCTGAGACGAGCGGGGATCTCGTACCCTCCCTGCTGCGCGGCTGCTGCTGCACTGCTGTGAGGAGGCTGGACTGGAGGGACAAGACGGAATTAAATACGCTAAAAGAAATCGTATAATACAGGGAACAAGCTCCTTAAATGTTACAGATCAACCAGAAAAATAAATAAGACCTTCATTTTAGTCATTGTGCATTAGGAAATACCAGAATGAATTGTGACAAGCTCAGTGAAAAATACTTCATTCAATAGTTCTAATATAATATCTTATTGCAAATACAACGCATATATATTTTTTGCTTAATATAAACTCTATCTTAGCAACTAGCTTCTTTCTAAGCACTTTTCACTAATACTGTTATTTCTAGGCACAAGAACTAAAAAGCATGCATTTCCCAATTTGAATTTAAAAGACCAAAACAAACTTCAAATTAGCCAACTCAAATAAACTACGAATGATCAAAAACATGGCAAAATGACAGTGAAAGGATTACATTGCCAGCACTTCAGAAATGAGAAGAAAAGATTAATGCGATCTTTCTTAGAGCAGATTAATGTCGTTCTTTTTGGAAAGCCCTGCTGGAGATCAATTGCTGCAGGGATGCATCACTGAGAGAGAAACAGCCGTCTGGCATTCGTGTGTCAGAACAAGGGCTAATCTGAGCACGCTCAGGACTCGGCAGTGTCAAGCCTGCGACATATGATGCTGCAAACTCCTTTTCTCTGTGCCACAACACGACCCACTCTGCCCTTTGATCCTGCTCCGCAGTCAATGAGCCAATTATCAGGAAGGAGAACAGAGAAAGTGGAGGGGAGGAAAGGAAATACAAGACGAGAACCCCTGTCTAGTACAAAATAAGGAAAAGACCTGTTGTTTGTTTTCCTTGCCCCATCAACACACTGCGCATTTTAAGTATTTTACTCTAAATACAATTGTGGAAAAATACACTGACTGAGAGGAGCATGAATGTAATATTTTTCAGCTTCACTGGAGACGCGCGATCAACTAACTTATGCTGCGCTTTAAGTTTTTGGATACTTTCATGTTCATGTTATTTTCACGGTGTGCCGTATATAACATGAGTTTTACTTTGGCTTCATTTGAAAAAAATCATTCACAAACAACTAAACTATCCATAATACTGAGTGCCCTGTTGGTTACAATATATACTTTAATGACTCCGATATTCTGAACAGTATATTTATAATTGAAATATATATTTTTATTATATAAAATTAAATATACACACTTTTACTAATGGCCGCAGACTTGTATACCACGAGCATGGACTGTGACCACTTTGTTACGTGACGGTACTTCATATCATAGCGTTTTAAGGTCTATAGGTAGGTCTATATTTTGAATCTGACTGATTTACTAGACTTAATAGAGCTAATTGGATACTTACTACCAGGGCCCGGCTCATCTTGCTCGTCTGGGAAAAGATCATCCAGTGTCTCCCTACTTGAATCAGAGTCCTTATCATCCTAATGAAAGTGAGGTTGAGAGAAACACAGAGTGAGACTTGAGGGAAAAAAAGAGAAACAGAGATAAAGGCTCATCAGGAATATAAAATGGAGTCTCACTGATGGGCTGAGGTCCTGGTCATATTTCTTGAGCTGGTTCATGAACTCCAGATGTTTCTTCTCCTCCTCTAGCTGGGCCACGCTCTGCTCACTCTTCTGCAGCCGCTGCTGGGTTCCCGCCAGCTCGTCTCTCAGCCACTGGTTCTCCTGACACAGCCTCCGCACCTGGAGAACAGGAGCAGCAGCCTCAGGGCATTGTCACATTACAGCTTTTAAACTCATTTGCCGAAATGAATAGCAACGACAACAACAGCTGCCTTGGTACAGGAAGTATTTTTTCTTTATTTTTCCCCATTGCCATTAAAATAAAAATCCTCAAATTCTTAAACCATCCAACCAACCAGCACAGAGGTGAATAACTTGTGATAAACCAAAAACATTATTTAAACTATTTAATGGGGAAATTAACAATGAATTGCAGGGCATAATTGAGAGCAACAACAAAAAAAATACACAACTGTTAATTCTAAGTCATAAAACAAAAAGGTAAAAATGTATAGATACTGTACAATGTATAATTATTTTATATATTATTACCATATATATATATATATATAGTACAACATCAAAAAAATGTTTGTAATGAAATAGAATGAAAAGATGATTTAGTAAAAACCTGTCAGTTACCTTGCCTACAGTAAAAACTTGCATTAGATACAATTTTATTATAAAAGTACAGTCAACTATATGATTATTTCTTTATTGGAAATAAAGACTATGAATCATCATATTTACAGTGGTAAAAAAGAAACAATGTACAGCAAGATGTGTTTGCATTACATTTGTTTAATCGTTTCAAGGAATAATGATGCACTAGGAGTATTTTATTCTTTCATAAGAAGTTATATTTAAAAAAAAAAAACTTCTTAATTGCAGTAAATGAAGGATTGGGATTTTTAAGGCATATATCCAACATAAAAGTTCTCCACATGGTCCTGGGAATAAAAACCTTCTGAAGTAAAACAAAATTTACACATTTAAAACTTTATAAACCATAATCTGTAGGTTCTGTTAACTGTTGTAAACCTGGGGCTGTGGCGATAACTTATTCTGATAGATGGATGCACTTTTTGGGCTTCAAAATCTTGCTCCCATTCACTGCCATTATAAAGCTTAAAAGAGCCAGGACATTTAAATAACTTTCAAATGCCATATAAAGTCAAATATACATTTTTGGGTGAACTATCCATTTAATGCCTCAACAAATGTTTTTTTTGTCTTTGTGTATAACCATGTTTTATAGACAAACAACTTATAATTCATTAATCTTTCTATTTCACCACCTGTATCATTATGCTGATTCATCTCATAATTCAGTATCCATAATTAATTTGGCTATTTTCCTGTTTAGCACTATGAAGCAGACACAATCTATGTTGTATATAAAGCACTACAAAAAAAAAGGTGTTTTGACTAGTACTTTGCCAAGAATTTAATTAAACAATGAGATTTTAATTTAATTTCTGAAAGAATTGACTCATCAATGCTTATTTCGAGAGCCTGACAGTTTGTGCTCTATTAATTCATTATTTTGATAGACAAAAGTGCCATCATGTGTTTTGGGCAAAGCCAATGAGTCAAAGCAGACCACACTATTTTTGGCACCTTCTCTTCCTGACTGATTACCTCTCTGAAGTGATAGGCTGCTGTTAAGAACTCATGCCAATGAAATAAATACTCCACAACTTGGAGTCCAATAATATTATGTGAATACCATGTGAAAATATATCAGACTGAAGTGGAGAGAAACCAAACCTCTGTGTACCTGCATGCCAATAAACCTGAGAGCATGGTTTAATTTTTGATGTGCCCCAGTGCATGTGTCTTTTTGTTTAGTTTTTTTTACCTGTGCTCGAAGCTTCTGTTTCTCTGCCTCCACTGCACTCAGGTGCCCTGACAGAGCCATCATCACCTGCACCGATCGAAGAAAGAGAGAGAGAGAGAAAACAGCCATGGTGTTACTATGGTTACAAGCAAATTTTATTCAAAAAAAACAAAAACAAAACTATGACCATTTCATCCCACTTTGGAAGCATTTCCACACTGCACCTGTGCTTCGCTGAGGCCCAGCTCCAGCATCTCCATAGAGCGCTGGATCATGGCTGTCTTCTCCTCAACAGCACGACCCTCCTGGCTCTGTTTGAGGCAGCGCAAGGTCCCCATCAGGCCCTCCAGGATGGCCTGATGTTCTGCACGGAGCGCCTCCAGCCCCTGCATGACCTCCCGCGTCCGACATAGCAGCTCGTCCTGGGACAGCTTCTCACCGGGGTTCCCCTGTCCATCCGTCTCCTTCACGCACACCACGCTCGACATGTCCTCACGCATCCTACAGAGGAGATATGCACAACACAAGAATGAGAACAGAAGTCTGGGAACTGTTCCTGTTCAGATGAGTGTGTTTGTATAATTGAGCAGACGTGAAAAGACCCTGAAGGCAATTAAATCAGAGTCGTTTCTTCCTTGTTCTTGTGCCTTGAAGCCCCTAGAGAATAACTCAAGTCACTGTAAATGTGAAGTGGCAAAGAAATCTCCACAAACATCTCTTGGCAAAACAATGAATTCCCAACCAACTTCCATAAAACACCATGGGAACTGGACCCAGAATGCACTGTAGAGGTTACATGACCAACAGGACCTCAAACTGAGTTTTATTTGCTTTTAATCCAGATTTAAACCTCAACACAGCCATTAAGAAATAATATAACAAGACTAGGAACCTATATAATGTCTTGCATGCATCTGCTTAACTCACTTCCAAAGCTTTAAACAACAAATTTCACGAGGAGGAAATGGACATCAGTGAGAGCATAATGTTAGGTCAGATTTAACCAAATTAGTTGACGGACTACATAGATAATCAAATTAGAATCCACAGAGAAGTGCTTGCATTGGCAAAACACCCCGATGAAACGTTATTGTGCAGTAGGTGGCTGCCAAGGTATTACTATGCAGTTGCTAAGACATTATTAATGTGTGCTATGTGGCAATTCAGGTGGTTTAGGTGGTCTCTGTAATATTCTGCTCTGAAGCTGGACTCAGATCTTCCACATGTTTTAAAAGCATCAAGTAAACTTCACCTAAACACATTAAGCCCAAAGTATACTTCAGTATGCCTGCAGCCAGTAGAGTGTAATGTGGAAAGTAAGTGTGTTCCGCGCTGTTGGCATTAGACGGACCCCTGTCAATAGTTTCTGACTGAATAAGCGTGTTAAACTGGAAGCACATCCCTGCTAGGGACTAAATTTTAGGTTACCTAGGCACAGATCACATCTTCATTTGTCTAAGGGATTTTTTTTGTTTGTTTTTAAGTACACATCACTTGAGCCAAAAGCATACTTTAGTGAACGCTTTGTATATACCTACAGCTAGAGTCACACATGGCACTAGATTTTTGGAAATAGGCTCATTCTCCAACCCCCCCTCAGAGTTAAAACGTTGAGTTTTACTGTTTTTGAATCCATTCAGCTGATCTAGTTGGTCAAATTTTAAATAGAAAAAATGAATTTAATCGAAACTCATTGGTCATTTTTGAATGCGATTTACTTACACCCGCAAAAGACTTCTACCCCAAAGCAGCACTACGTCAAAAAGTGCGGACTCTGAGAAAGACCCTGGGGGTTTTGGGTGCCATTTGGGACAGGGCCACATTTGCTTTGATTTAAGGCAGCACCAGAGTAGGCATTCATAGTTCTTTCAAATCAGTGTGGTTTTAATATCATCCACAAGTTTAAATCATAAGGCCCATCTCTACAGGACTACACCACTTGATGGATCATTCAAGAATCGCACAACAAACCCAGTACAAATATGTTTCAATCGTTCTGTCATAAGTAATGCTTGCTTTCGCAAACACAACGAACATTGAGTTCTAAACTAAAAAGGCAAAAAGTAACTTCACTTAGAGGTGCAAAAACAATGCAAGAATTTAAAAGGCTCCTCGCTCAAGGACACAAAGCAGCTGTCTTTGTTGTTGCCGAGACACTACTCACCTGGTAAGGCAGATCAGAGTTGCTTAGGCAGTGGGTGACGCACTGGGAGTTGCAAAAACTCAAAGAGCTAGAAAAGAGAACCTGAGATCGTTGCCCTTTCAAACGCAATACCTCCAGACTACAGTGAAGATGCTGGGAACCCATTCATTGGAAATAAACACGTCTCTATAGCTTTCTTTTCTCTTTTGAAAACAAGCGTACAATCTCCTCCCTGCAATGCTGATGTAAAGAAGAGGTGGGCCTATGTGCTGCTCCTGAGCTGTATTCCTGTGGGAGGGAAAAGAGGAAGTGAGACGGCAGAGATTCATGTGACCTATAAAGCAACTCGTCGTCTGGCATGTGACAACCACTGGGCAGGAAACACCAGTGCATGATGGGAAATAAAGTACTGATGAATCTGCTGCACAGATTGTTCAGAGCAAATACATTTTCATTGCTCTTTTCCAACAAGGACCACCCACTCGGACACACTGAATATATAACAATGTTAGATTTTCTTGGTAACAATATATTTTTCTCTAATAATAACAAACAGATTACATTTCGTTATTGCCAACAGAATATTCCAGCGGATACCAATCAATTATTTAACCAATAACCAATGGATATTAAAACACTTAAATATTTTAAGAATATACAGTAAATTAAAAATAAAACACAAAATGAAAATTTACATGTAGAGTATGAAAATGGATATACAATTTGAGATAAGCTAAATAATATGTTTAAATGATTACATTAAATTATTACTGTTTATAACACTAATATATATATAAATTAGTATATAATATAAATTATTAAGACTGTGGTGAGGGTTGTAAAATCAATATTGATATGATTTAAAATGTATTTTTAAAAATTATATAAAATGTATTTTTATAAATGTATTATTTATTATGAACTTTTATTTTGTATGCAATAAATTGCTGATTAATCTATTTTACGTCCCTAATTGTGACTGTTAGTTTAAGACGGTAGCAAATGTAATCTAATTGCAATCAGCCGATGTGGATAAAAACTAATACTGGCAGATATAACTGATATTATATCTAGCCAACTTTTAGCCCATTTATTAACATCGCTATGGGGGGGGGTTATGTAACCTTACATGAAAGCTGACTCATTATATTAGAATGAAAAATGTACAAAAAAACCCCTAACAATCTCCTTGTCTTGATTCTGCATAACGATTTGTATTTTCAGATGAATTAAAGAACAAAGGCAGGAGGAGGACAGAGGAAGGGCAGAGGAAAGATGAGCAAAAGCACGGCAGGGATGGAGATGCAGATTTCATGCTGCTGTTTGAAGTGGAAATGTGATTTCAGTGCTTTGTGCTGGGGTTATGCAATTCCTGTTCTTCAAAGAGCGCAGAATACACTAAATATAACTACATATCATAAGGTAAAAGATCATCTCATCAGCATTAAACATACTAAGGGCACACAGAGGACAGGCAAAGTTCATAACAGAAAAAGGAGGTAGAGATTTTAGAAGTTCCCAATTCCGAGGAAATAAAAACACACACTTTTTAAAACAACACAAGAGAAATGCGTCTTTTAAAGTCACGTTACACTGGATGCCCGTCATCAGTTTTACAATGATTCATTTTTAAATTAAACCTCAGATTTTTTGGCCAAAAAAAAAAAAAAAAAAAAAACAGTGGTTTGTGTTTCACAAGTCTGAACAATTCAGAGCTCAACAGCTGTCATTGGTTGCATTGTTGCGAATAAATGAGTCAAGATGCGGCGGAAATCAACATCTGTCCTGTATCTTCATTTATATGCAAAAATAGACATTTTAAACTTACATATTCTTTCCTTTCTCTAAAGAAAAAGGGCTGTGTAACGTAGCCCTGGTAAGTCATCGTTTTTGGTTTATTAAATAAAAAATATATTAAAAATGAGAACGTTTTAAGCTGGACAGACTTAAAAGGACAGAGAAATCAAAGTTTTCTTCAGACAAGCAGCAGAAATCCGGCAGCAAGAGCGTGAAAATCTGACTCAAATCCATTTAGTAGTTTGTAATCTGAGTGTTCAGCAAAAAAAAATATTAAATCCATCTGCGTGTGGTATTTCACAATCAAAGGGAAGTCAAAAGGGACTTCAAGTAAAGCTTTTCCACCAATGGTTAAGTAACATCACGCAAAATTCACAGCTGTGAGTTATGCAGTGTTCCCTATTAATTGAATAGTGAACCAGAAAGCCATTTTGAACACATGCATAAACATATCGTATTGAGCAATGCCACTTGTGGTTATGTTGTTTTGTGTGAATCAGTTGTGCAGCAACATGGCGAGATTTCATCACACACGACTAGAGGGAAAACCCACACTTTTCCAAAGACAAAAAGCGCGATGTGAACAAATCCTAACAGTATGAAATCAGATAAATGAAAAACAGGCCTGAACACCTGCTACTCGATTCTAAACGATAACGATCTGTGCTTTATTACTCAATCTGGAGAGGTTGAGACAGAGAACGCTTGGAGAACTGAGCTTGAGAGGCAATAACAAATAGAGGAAGTCACGGTTTGAGAGCGGCGAGCTGAAGAGATTGAGCAGGTTGGGTGAAAGGCTCATTACTCAGAGCTGTTAAGCCGATAGAAGTACTCTAGCGTGCCTCACAACCCTGTCCATCGGGAAATACTCTCCTGTGACCTCAGCAGGAAGGGAGAACCTAATGCCGTAACTATAACAACATCCACGCCGTCGAGTCACACGAAAAGATACTGCTGACAATTCAGGAAAGTCACACACCGAGGGAGAAAAACAGGAGATATTAAAGAAATTTCAAGTATCCTTTTCTGTGAAAATTAATTTCTAAAGACTATTTCAGTAAGCTATAAACTAAATGAGGACCGTCAAAACTCTATCTCTATCCATATTGTAAGCGTTCTAATATCGGCCCTCCTCCCTGCGTCTTGACCTGAATAACACTTCAGACTGACCAAAAATGTTTTTATTACCAGCATTATTACTCCAATCATCTTTCAGAAATCATTCTAATGTGCTGATTTGATGCTGAAGAAACGTTTCTTATTATCAACGTTGAAAAGAGTCGTGCTGCTTAATACTTCTGTGGAAAACCGTGATACATTTGAGCATTCTTTGATGATTAAAGTTCAAAAGAGCAGCCTTTATTTGAAATAACTTTCTAGATGTCTATTCTGTCACGTTTGCTTCATTTATTGCACCCTTGCTGAATTAAAAAAGCATTAATTTCACACTTTTGATCGGTAGTGTATATACTGTGAAAGTGAAACCTAAAGAACAATGCTGTTGGCAAGAAGAGGTAGCTTTAACACAGAGTATCTAAGGCCGGTGTCTGTGTCCTCTATGGCCTCGTTTTGCCGAGAGCTAGAGACCACCATGAGAAACTGCAGTGTGGTGCTTCATTTAAATGAACTCAGCGTCAGAGTGTGATTGCCCTGACACTTCAGTCCAACCCACTCAGCTTCACAGACGCCAGCACCTCGGACTTCTCCAACACTGCGGTGCATGTTAGAGCAAAGTCACACTCAAACTTCACCTCCTTTCTCTTATTTTTTCAGGAAGCATCTTGATGTCTGTATTTTTAAGTATCAGCAGTGCATGAACAAAGAGGAAGAGAAACAGTGGAAACAATAAATCAAAAAAATGGAAAACTGGGGAACCTACAAAATTAGGTCCAAAGGTGTCCAAAACCTTTCTAGTGTGAAGACTAATTAAACACACACACGCACAAAACAAAATAGCGGTTTGAGTTTGTTTTTGTACATTTAGAATTTATTCTTTGACTTGCATGCAAATACCATGGTATATGAATATGGAAACTATATATCTATATATGAGGGATATAAACCTCTATTTTTTGTTAATGTCTCAGTGATTGAACAAAACATTTGCATGGTTCTCCGATGCTGATTAACGCAGGCAAGTGAATTAAATATAATAATAATAAAATATTAAATATTTACCATTAAGCATTTTATTCTGATCCTTTGTTTTAATACTATTTCTTTTCAATTGCACATTTTTATGCTTTTTGTCATTAAATGTAATTATTTATTAAATATTTTAATTAATAATTATTGATTTACATAACTGAATTCATAAGTAAATACAATTACTAACTATTAGCTTTTTCGGTTCTCTCATGAACGCCAGTCTTATGTCAATTTTGAAATCTACAGACAGCAGAGTCAACGGATAATAAATATTTTTATTGTGTGTGTGTGTGTGTGTGTACACCTGTACATTTTGAGTGAATGTTGTGTAAAATAATTCTCATTTTAATAAATGTGTAAATCTTACCTGTTGCCAGAAACAAAAGGCACTTTGCAGGACAACACCTTGGCTTTTTATTGGAAAACTGCAGCCTTGATATGAATATCAGCTATAAAACCACCAGCACCACAACAGCAAAACAACCCACACGGCCAATAAAACAAAAAAGCGTCACCTTTCCATCACACAGACGTCACATCCCACAGATGAACACGTTCAGTATGAATGGGCTCTTTGCGGCAACACGGGAGTATGAGTGGCTATAAATTGCACTTGTGTTCCTGCGTGAAGCCAAATTGATAACAGTCCCATTGATCGCCCAGAGGAGAACCGGCCACCTTCTCATCGAGAAGCCACTGCAGCTCGCAGCTGGCCACGCATTCACACCGCTCAGAGACTGCATCTCCTTCACCGAAACACAAATGCTTTTTCAGTGAGCAAAGACAGACTGTATGTCAACTGAGCGGAGCCTGCCATCTGCATACTAACTACAAAACATCCACAGCATGCAGCAAGATCGAGCACCTTGTGCTCAGATGAGTCCGAGCCCTTGGTGAAACATACGTTACATTTTTTTATCGCATATTTGGGATGCAGTGGGTTTACCGGTATTAGTGAGACAAAGATTACGAAAAAAACAACTGAAGCTAATTCCTCGGAGCACACGTTTTCATTTGATACCATTCATCGCTCTGTCAACTGGTCTAACAAGATCCTATTTAAAAGGCGTCATGCGAGACCAGCAGAACCAGTTCATTAAGACATTTATTGGAGATTTAGGCAGCTCTTAACTGAGAAAAACTTAAATAGAGAGCTGAGTCATGATAGGCAATTATTTCAAACAGTTGCGAATAAGAACAAATGCATTTCGGATATAGTTGAGATTGTTTGGGGTTCACAAATTTTTGAAACAAGTCTGCCGTGTTCACTACTGCGTTTATTTCATCATAAATAAGACATGAATATTATGATGCGTTCTAGCAATATCATTTTAATTGTAATATTTTAAAATATAATAAAATATATTCCTGTGAAGCAGAGCAGACTTTTCAGCAGCCATTAACCACTTTTCACTGCCGCATGATCCTTCAGATATTATTTAAAAATGCTGATTTGGCTGATTTTAATATCGGTTCTTGCTATGATCAGTGTTGAAAACATCACGATGCTTCACATTTGCGTGGATACATGATACATTAATCAGGATTCTTTGGTGAATATAATTTCGAAAAGAACAGCCTTTTATCCGAAATCTTTTTTAACAGATGTCTTAAAGCAACATTTCACTTTTTTCGAAAACAGGCTCACTCTCCAACTCCGCCAGAGTTAAAAAGTTGAGTTGCACCATTTTTTGAATCCATTCAGCCGATCTCTGAGTCTGGAGATAGCACTTTTAGCGCAGCTTAGCACAGATCGTTGAACCTGATTAGACCAAGCATCTCGTTTAAAAACGACCAGAGAGTTTCGATATTTTTCCTGTTTAAAACTGGACTCTTCTGTAGTTACACCGTGTAGTATGCTGGGAGATATCTCTGCGTCCGCTGCTTCATTATTACGTGAAATGAGAGTCACATCAGTCTAGAAAACCGCAACTTTTCATTTTCCAGTTCAGTTTTAAATCAACAGACCCGGAGAACGGCTGAATGGATTCAAAAACAGTAAAACTCAACTTAACTCGGAGGGAGTTGGAGAATGAGCCTATTTTTTTGTGGAGTTTTCCTTTAACTGTGACTTTTGGTCAATTTAAAGTGTGCTTGCTGAATAAAAGTATTCAGTTTATTTTATCTTCATAAGATAAATACAGCGTTTGTGAGCAGTCTTCATAAAAAAAAAACTATATAATCACTAACGTTATGCCATGACTTCTGCAACTTTCTTCTGAATGTACAATAGGTTTGTTCAGTATATTTTCCAACTGGCCCTGAATTTGCTCGATGGGGTTGAGGTGCGGACTTTGAGGGGACCGGTCCATCATATAGCATGCATATAACAATAAGGCCGTCGGTATTATTGCTGATATTCGTGTTTAGGGCAGTAATCCTCAAGACCCAGGAATCTGCAACTTATGACAAATCGTGCAAGTGACATAAATAAAGCCTCATAAGAGAACCAGGATGGAGCACCAGTGTTTTAGGGCTGTATCATGAACACATCCCTGGTGCAGTGACTAACAACGAATGAGCACGGCTCTATTACTGGTTTAACACTGATCCCCTGGACGGTTTAGGGCTGTATCACAGACAGCTCTCTGGTGCAGTGACTAACGCTCATCTACTGTGTGTCACGGCCTGACTGGGCTTTTGCCTCCCCTTACTCCCTCTCGGACTTAATATCACACGTCTGCCTCCCAGTATCACACCCTAAGCACGCATCCCAACGATTCGCCGGGTCTAACAGAGAGAAAGCGACGCGAGAGTCGTTTAAAAGCGACGTAAACACTCCTCTGACAGGTATTCCGACACTCCCCGCGAGCCGAGCGCGTGAGTTAACCGTTAGCTCGTTAGCATGGCCAACATCTTACCGTTCTGCGGAGCATCCAGGTCACACGCACAACCGTAACGGGGTCCGTGTCCTCCTCGTGCCTCCGCTCAGTAAAACGCACAGCAGGCTGATCGCGAGGGTCTGCGGCAGTCGTCCGTCCGCGCGCGCGCGCTCGTCTTCGGTCTTCCGGCGCTCGACGGGGGAAGTTCCTGCGCGTGACAGTCCGGTTCCTCCAGCGCGAGCTCAGATCACAGAGTGGCGCAGACACGATCGTCTCATAATCGCGCGGTCGTAGCATGCGACGGCGGGGCTCGCCAGAACACCGGGGTCCGAGCTCAGACGCATCTGTCTGGGGCTTCTCTCGGTGAAAATGGCGTTGTGTTTCTCCAGACGAGTTCCCTCCTCCTCGTTATGTCGTCATCCCAGGATTAAAGGAGAGCGATATATTGTTTGACATTGCTTGCTCTCTCTCTCTCTCTCTCTCTCTCTCTCTCTCTCTATGTATTAGATGCATGAATTGTTTCTGTTCACTTTTTCTTTGGTACATTTATTAATATCTCCAGATCGACTCCATGTGCTGTCTCTGTCTCTTAAGCTCTTTTCGTTTATGTATGCGCTATTGGTGATTACCAGTTAACCCAAGCCTTCCGAAATTGTCGTTTTTGTTCATTTTTATTTGAACCTTGTCGTTTTATTTAGCTCATTTCATAAACCAAGCATTTGCCACAATAGCCGTTTGTTTATGATGGTGTTAAGCGTCGTACTCTTCTCGGGAAAGTCGACCCGTAGTCTACTTTCTGCCAAAAAAAAAAAAAAAAAAAAAAAAAAAAAAAAAGCCCACGCGACAAGCTTTATGTGTCAACAAGCAATACACAAACAAATATAAAACCAAAGCTGGTCTGGAGCTGAGAGGAATAGCTAGCCATAAGTGTGTTTTACGTTTCCATACTCCAGATACATCCTAAAAAAAAACCTAAAAAGAAAAAAACCTTTTGCTTTTATTCACAATTATAAATGATTAGCCTAATTTTAATTATTAGCCTATCATAACTGTATTTTTACGTACCTTGATATGGCAACTCATGAATTATATGGTGCTTGTTCTGTATTATTTTAATTTATATCCAAAAAAATATATTCTTAATTACACAAAGTAGATTTTTTTTTTTTAATTAAATATTTGTTTTAATATCTTTTTTTTTTTTTTTTGTCAAACATTTTTGATTCGCAGAGACAGTCTTTTACCCTATCACTGTTTTAGCTTTCAAATATCTTTTAGGTATGATGGTAAATAAAAAAAAAAAAACTTTTATTAAGATCACAGTCTTCTACAGAACCGCACACATTTCCACACATTTCCTGCAGTAACTTTCGTGTTTCCGATGGAGACTGATTATGAAAACGGACTGTCTGAGCCTGCTGAGCTGAATTACACTTTCATATTTCATATAGTTCCAGATTTTTCTGTGAACTTGAGACAACACCAAATCATCATTAACTGTTTTACAGTCTTTATTTGCGTGTCATGTAGTGTTGCCTTTCTCCCGGCCGGGTCCTCTGGTCTGTCCGGTCAGTGTGCTCCATGTGTTGTGGAGAGCTACTTTTGCCATCAGAAGAGTAATGGTGAAGTTCCTTCTGTACCATTCCCTGATTAACAAGAAGAAATAACACGGTATTAACCCCGCAAAGCCTGGCATATTTAAAAAGTTGTTGTTTTTTGATGGAAGAGTACATTAAGCCATTAAGTTTGCAAGGTTTTTTGTTAGCTTTTATATTGACTTTTTATAGCTGCTGATAAAAAAGTGTGATTAATATACTTCAATGAGATCTTAACAGTATAGCAGACTATTTACATAACATGCACATTAATATAATATCGTCGCTCTATATCTCAAAATAATGTTTTAGTAAGATGACATTTAAATCAAAAGTTCAGCGTTTTTTTATTGTGGGGATAAAACAAATAATACAGTGTAATACAGTGATGATTGACAGATGAACAAATAAACATTATATTTAATATTTATTATGTTATAGTAAGTATTTGAGTGTTTATCTCACCTGTTATAAGTGGCATGCCTTGTAACGTTTTTGTCTAAAAAGTGTTTGTAAAATACTGCCATCTCCTCACTGCTTAAAGTCCTTTTCCTTCCTGCAACCATAACGAATGGCACGTTTACAAAAAAAAAAGAAGCATTTCCCAAACAACTTAAAAACGTAAGTTCCTCAGTGATCACTGACTCTTACACATGCACATTTAGTTATGTGTGATAAACACGCTGCACGTTTAGACAGCTCACCATCATCATCTCTCTCTGACAGCCCATTTGACGACAGTCGCGATCTCACATATTCCTCCTTTTCCTGTTAGAACAGAACAAAAAAAAAATGAATGGGTCGACATGGGCTTGATGGGGTGAGTGGCGTTTGCCTGAGAAAACCGAAAACGTTTGCTAAGAGCTAGTAAAAAGTCACGGCGCCAAACCGCCCCCTAGTGGTGATATAATGGTAAAGACAGAACTTCATGGTAAATGATGCTGAATGCGTTTCCTGCATATGTCAGTGTGGTTCACACCTGGCTGAATGTGAGGTTCTGCTCGGCCCAGAACTCGTGGTTCCAGTCTTCAGTCTCCTGTCTCAGGCGCCTCAGCCTCCTCTCCAGGGCCGTCTCGTTCTCGGGGATGTGATAGATGATGGGCCTCAGGTTTGACAGTCTGTCTGCTGGACCGATCCAGTCATATTTTGATGTTGATGCTGGACTGAATCCAGTCCTCTATAATAAAACAGTTAAAACAGGACTGAAACTATTCATCTAGTTAAATTAGGCAACTGGACCTACAGAATCAACTCTTTTAAATACATTTAATAATCCTTATTAATGAAAATACAGTTGTTTATTGTATATTCGTGTTAGTTCACAGTGCATGTTAACTTGTGATTTTAACAACGCATTAGTAAATGCTGAAATGATCATGGACTAAGATTAGTACATGCTGTAGAAGTATTGTTCATGTTTAGTTCACTTTAACTAATGAACCTTATTGTGAAGTGTTGCCATATATATATATATATATATATATATATATATATATATATATATATATATATATATATATATATATAAACATCAATAATCATTTTAAAAACTAAAAGAAAAAGTAGAGAGATATATGCAATTCAGTAAAGTAGTAATAATAGTTGCATGTAATATATCATACGTGCATGTAAGTGCAAGCTGTGGAGAACAGTTACACTGCGGTTTATTTGAAGAGACGAACCTCTGCTCGCGTGGCATGTTTTGGAGGTTGGCTCGCGCTTTGTCGATGACCCCGACGAGCGGGCGTATAACACGGACGCAGAGACCTCAGTATTAAGCGACGAGCTGTTTTTACATTCATCGTCGAGGTATTGACGAGTACAGTTTCTCCGCTGTCCTCAGCGACAGCACGGACCTTTAGCACATCTTTGACATGGTGGGTGATTTTAAAATAAAAGTCCCCTCCCTCGCCCGTGCGTCAGTACTGCATCCAAGAGAGGATATATAGTTGTTTAAAAGAAGAAAATAAGCGCAATGTATCGCGCCCTGTAAAAAATGAATTGCGTTTTTTTTGTGAATTATATTTACAACAAGCATAAAGATTTGTGTAACTCTCTGGCGCTTTCCGCTTCCCGTGCTTCTGATTTAATCAAAGTGGACGACCAAAACATTCCATGAGTGACGAAAGTTTGAATGTAAAACTTTATGTTTACATGGCAGTTTACTCTGCATGGTACTTTTTTTAATAACCCATTTATGCATATATGTTGTGTGTGAGTGTGTGTGTGAGTGATAACAGGTGACACGCGTTATCGACGTTTGATGAATTCAACCCTTCACAAATCGTTCGTTTTCGCTCGGCCAGCGGTTTATGTCATTAGACATGTATGCCCGGTGGTTGTAAACGAAAATTGCGTCGTGTTTAATCTGTAAACACAGGCGCGCCAATGGCTGTCCGCTGGATATGCAGGTAGGATGGACAGCCCGTCAAAAACCATGTTTAATAAGACATGTATTCATATGATTGTGTGTTTATTTCATACCACACCTAACCTTGCGCTGCTGCGAGCTCCTGATGAGAGCTCATCGGTGTCTTTGTGTGCTATAAAGGGACGCGCATGCTAATCACGCGGATTATTTCAAGCCGTTTGTGTCGTTTTACATCGTTTCGCGCAGCTCGGCTGCTACGTTTACAGCAGATTCGTTGACGTTGTGCATAAAAGATGAAACCACTCTGTGCCGCGGAAGGGAGTTCACTCCGGACTTCATCGCCAGTCAAACGCGATGGAGGCAGGCGAGTCGTTAGATCCCGTGCCGTGTCGATATGACCCGCCTCGGGCCACGGAGAGGGGGGTTTGTGTAGTGATCAGGGACATGTGTTCGTGTTGAAGACCTTACAGTGAGAGGGATCCCTCCTGGTGCGAGGAATGGTCTCCCCAGTGTGGTGCTTCGCTTGTGAACGAATCGCTGTTTTTGAACGACTCTTCTAAGTGAATCATTCTCGTTAACTTCTATACTCCGCCCATCGGTGCCTTTCGTTTGCTGGACTTTCTCCCTTCGCACTGCACGCCTGTCTTTAGATGTTTAGTGTAGTGCGAAGGACACTTTAGTGCCAGTGTCTTTGTGGTCTATATCTTATAAATGCAGTCTTTTTTTTTTTTTCTTTTTTTTTTATCTGTTTAGTATTTTTAGATGCCTATATTTTCACATTCAACCGTTGTACTCGGTCAATGAATATATATAGTGAAGTTTTCTCACTCTGTGAGATTAGGGAAGTCCACTCGTTATACTTACGACGGAGAAAGGTATTTTTAACTTATTTATATAACATAGGTGTGTATTTATGATGCATATGTAAACAGATACACTATATCTGTTTTTGTAATATATATATATATTATGTATGTATTATGTAATACACAGTAAACTTATTTTGGAAAGCGATTAATCGTTTGACAGCACTACTAATAGACTAGTAAGCACCTTTTTAAGATTTCTAGTCAATCAAAAAAATTAAAAAAAGATGAATGTTGTGACTAAATGTGAAAGAACGCACATTTAAATGGCTCCACCTACCGGCGAAATGATGCAACCGCGCGACGAGTCACTGAACGACTCATTTAGCGAACTGATTCAAAAGAGTCGCTGAGCCGAATCGCCAGCGCTTACAGTGGGAGGGAAGGGGAGGGGCGGGAATGCGGTCCATACCGATGCGATGCTGCTCTGAATGCCCGTCTCCGCCAGTGTCACCGCAAGTCCCGCGATCCAGACATCACCGGAGGGTCGCACCGCGCAAAACGTTTCGGCGGCGCGGCTGATGGAAACGGCGTCCGCCAGACATGTGCGCGAACGTTTTCGGCGCGTTGAAAAGGTGAGAAATACGCTGCGCATCTTGAGAGGAGGGGGTGAGCTGCGCTCGGATGGTGTCGGATGGGGTTGGCTGGTGTTCACAAGCGATAAAAATGTCCTTCCGCGATGCTTTCATTCATGCTAATCCGGGCGCAGCGCTGTCGGATTACAGAAAGCAGCGCCGTGGCGAGGTATGTTCAGGTTGGTGTTTTATACCAACTCTGCTCCTACTGGTTTCGTAGTTCATGCCAGTGATGTAGCTGTACGTTCAGCCGGCTGCCGGAGTAATTCAAGAACCAGCCATTGCAAAACCCGTGTCTTGGGGGACGCGCTACGCTCCCGGTTCGTGTGTCGGGGTACCGCTGTAAGACACTCTTCACGGTGCGCGGGTGAGGAGGAGGAGGATGAAGAGGTCCAGCCTCCATGGACGGAAAGCAGTTTTAACATGAGCATCGGAGCTGCTGTGGACAGTTCCAGAACCTTGACTCCCTCCCTTCAGTGGTGAAGTTTGAGGACCCCTGTTATTAGTCTCAGTGACCCTAACAGAAGTCTGCTCCTTTTTCATTTCATCGTCAAAGACCATGGTCTTTTTCTGCCTGGATATTATCCATTAAGTTAACAGACAGACTTTAAAACAACACAGCGTTCATTCAAAACGTGGGAAAAACCACCTCAATGCAGAATCAGTTCCTTCTTAAAACATTATGAAGGTGCAAATGGTAGCCTACACAGTACAGATCATATTTTAATGCGATTTCCGCGCTGTAGTTTGTGGATTACTTGTCTTGTTAATGTTTTAGTGCCATGTCTGTTGCCCTGTTGGTTGTCAGTGTTTTTTACTGTGAATTTCTGGCACGCACAAGGTGACAGTTTATAGCCCAAGTCCTTTATTTTCTTCTTTTTTTTTTGCAGTACATTTAAAAAAATAATAAATGCATCACATTCATTGCGATGATGAGACATTGTTTTCAGCCTCCGTGAACAGAGACCAGTTAGTTTAGACATCAGGTTGAGGGTGATTGTGAATAATATAGTGTGTGTGTGTATATATATATATATTGTGGTTGTACTGTTACTTTACTGTTCAGATGATGTTATGTTTCAGAAACAAACCTTCAGCTGACAAAAGCTTCATAAAATAATTACGAGTGGTGAAAATGATATGATCTGAACACAGTATATTGTGCTATTGTGCGCGTGTGCATCCCTTGCAGCCCTGTTGTAATCCGTGATAAATTCAACGAGGTGCGCTGGTAAGATAACGTGTGTGTGCTATGGAATCAAGCATGTCGTGTTATTGGTTGTCTGTTGTGTAAAAGTGACCCGAGGTGAGTCAGCGAGGTAGTTCTTGAGCATTAACGATGAGGGAACGTGTAGGAAATACCTGTGGCTTATTCACTGGGGACCGTCCATAAAAACATCCTCCCGGCCAGGCCGTGTAGATTTGAGCATTAGAAATTAATGGCTTGACTCTGATGTGTCAGGATGCCATGGATGGTGAGAGGGCAGTGATGTATTTAGCAGCGCCCTCTGATAAGCTCTGGCATGGATGGCATGTTGGCTCTTTGGCTCCACCCAGATTTCATAGTCCAAAGTGTTTGTGCCCATATTTACTTGCGAGAAGTTCTGCAACCCATAATAAGAGGTCTTCTGTTGCTTAAATTACCGGATAGCGGAGAAAGCTAAAGGAGGGGAGACAGGAAGCTGGGTAGCAGGTGGAGCATCTGGACAGATGATGTTCTGACTCATCCTCGTCTGACCCTCCCCTCGTACGATCACAGCAGGACGCCTTTCAACGGGCTAGGAGCTGTTCGTAACTAATCGCATGTGAGCCTTGGTGATTCTTGGGAGCGTTCAAGGAATATTTATTTGGTTTTTGAATGCAACAGGTTTAGTTGTGTTTGGAGCCTTTTTTAACTTCTTTATGGCTGCTGTAATCTTTTTATTGGACACTGCCGTGAGTTTTCTTTCTCGAACAACATACTAGCTGAGCTCATTGCAAAGTCATATTAACTCATGTTAAAGTGTCCCTACTGTAGGTTGATGTTTTTGGGAGACACCAACAACGGGTTGATATGCATGCAAGGCCAAAAAAACCCTTCTGTTGTTTTGCAATATGCATTTATTATGCACTTCCAAAAGATTAATTTTTCCAAACCCCTCATCTACGTGATTCTAATCTGCGGTGATTGATCAATTTTATTTCCATTTCGTCATGCTTATAATTATAGATGTATAAAGTTAAAAGATAAAGTTGTGAGCACAGTGCTGTTTTGTGTACAGCTTTATCAGGGAGACCCCTATTTTTACTGCTCCAAAAGTGCCACCTAGTGGCAAACAATTAATTTGCGTTTTTTTAGTCTTTTTTTATTTTTGTAAATGTTATAGTTTTTCGAGAAAAAAGTAAATCCCACATAGGGCTAGGCAAAACCGATCATTTTATTTATATATATTTATTTATATATATATATATATATATATATATATATATATATTTATTTATTTATTTATATAATTTTTATTTATTTAAATTTTATATATGTTAATTTTGATAATTATAACTTTAAATGACATTTTTATAAATTTAGTTTTTTCTTTCAAGTTTAAAGGCCGATTATTGTTTCATTGTGGAAAAGGAACAACAAGACAGTTTACTGTGGTTTTAAAGCACGGTCAGAACATGGCAAGCTCTTCATTTTTTAATTCTAGTTCTGCATGTTCTAATGAGTACTATTGTTTAAAATCACAAACAGGTTTGTGTTGCCTGAAAATATCAATAATATAACATCTTTTAGTCTCTTAGACATACATAAACATTTGATAGTAGCTTTAGTTGGGATACAGATGGAAATCAGTTTACTCTTTACTTAGATCATTGGGTTAAAACCCCCAATATACCACCTCAATACATGTAGTAATAATGCATTAATCACTATAGGTTAATCACAGATATACTGTAATTATATTCCATTACTCCTCCATCAATATATTGAATGGGTTTTGTGCCACAGAGCAGTCACTATCGTTATCGTTTATCGAGGATATTTATATCGATCGATAATTATCGCTAATGATTTATCGCCCAGCACACATTTATCTACATTGATAAAATGTTAAATGTAACAGATGGTAGCGTTGCAATATTTGCATCTGAGTTGCAATTGGTCCTCATTACTGCATTTATTTACATGGCGAATGCCATCTCGTCTTCACTGCATGCAAACACAGCAGTGTTGAGGAGAATGACTACAGCGAAGCAGCTCTGGTGCACATTCAAACATTTACATTCACCCAAAACCTTGACCCTGTTCTTTTGCTGTCTTGCAAGCGGCTCCGTTTCCTAACAAGCAAATGCTAATCTGAAGATGATCAAAAGAACTACATTTTTAACCAATACAATAACAGTAAATTACCCACATGATTGTATCCTTGCTCTGGAAACGGCCACATAGAAAATACAGTAACACTTTATTTGAAGGTATCCTTGTTACCCATTACATATACGTACTACTATAATAACAATTAATTATGCATAATTACATGCCAGTAACCCTAAACCTAACTCTAACCGTATAGTATCCAACATGTAGTTAATTAATATAACTTACAGTGTAATTATACATTTAAGTAGGAAACATCTACCAAGACCTTAAATGTAATTGCTCAGTAGCTCTATATTATATTTAAAGCCTTCTGAAATCTCTTCCATGTTTTTTATCAAATGTATTTCATGAGCATTGTGGTCTGGGTGCTAATGGACACTGTCTCTTTAAGGACCGTGAATATGATCTGTCCGTGACATCACAGACACTTCCCTAGGCAAAAGCAGAGGCAGCCTGCTGCCAATATAATAATCTCTAGGACTTTGAATCTGCAGAGGTAAGATAGCCCTGGATGGCATCTGCTCTTTGCATTTTATTTCTCTAAACGTCTTGTTCAGCTTGAGATTGGGTTAATACGCTTATATAATAAAACACACGCAAGTTGCCAGATCTTGCCATCTTTTTGTGGAAATGAACAGGACCACATGATTTCCTGACACGGGCAGGTAAGGAGTGCACTTTTTAAGACCTTCCTGTTGTTGTCGAAATCAGACGAATGGATTTATTGCAGAAAGTCGGACCCGTTCAGATGGATAGGTTAAGCGAGTTATTTGGGTTCGGGAAACTGTTTGTTTCCACCTAACAAACGGAGGGCTGTGGTGTCACGCATTCACGCAGCTCCCGTTTCCTGCGTCGGCAAAGCCTATTTGGTTAGTGTTTTGTTTATGATGGGTGTAGTTGGAAACATTTGGCTTAGTCAGCCTTAGTCACTACAGCTGTGAAACACATACAACCTGAGCACAAATCCTCTCTCCTCTGTTTTTCATAGTTTACCTGGGTAAGGAATAAACCTATTTTGTCTCGCCACGCAATAATACACTTGACATTTTGGTCTCATATTGTGGATCATATCTTTTTCTTTTAAACTTCTCATTATAGACATCCACAAAAAATATTGCCTGCTGGGTGAAGTCATTTAGAAAGAAGAAACATTTGCTTGTCACCACACGCCTGGGGTTTTGCTATTGTGATTTAAAGGGATAGTTTAACCAAAAATAAAAATTCTGACACCATTTTTTAACCTCATGTCATCCCAAACCTGTGTGAAATAATTCTTCGGTGGAACATGAAAGAATTCTTCAAAGAATGTGGGCAGCCTAACAGTTTCTGGTCCAGTTTACATCCATAGTATTTGGTTTTAACCATACTACAGTCAATGGGGACCAGAAGCTTGTTTACCTACATTCTTCAAAGTACCTCGGTCCCCAAATTCTTTATATAAGGCACTGTATAAGGGTAGTTGAAGCACAGTATGTTGGCAAACTAACTAACAAACATTTTATTTATTGGTTTAATTTTTTTTTTTAAATTGCTTAAAACTGGCATTAAAGACATATTTATTTTACTGTCTTTTTGATCAAATAAATGTAACCTTAAGCATAAATGATTTGTTTCAAAACCTAAAATTTTAGTTTTTGAATGCTAGCGTTTGTTTAAAGAAATGCTTGTATTTTGGGTGCTGTTTTTGGGCATCTAATCGCTTTCAATGGCTCATTTCTCACGTAGTCTGTTATTGTCTATTATTATGAATTCCCAAAATCTTCCTGCACAGTGAAGCAAATAACAAAATACTGTTTGAAGTAGTTTTTCTCTCAAGTATTTCATGCCAGCTACTTATAAAAGTGAACTCTTCTCTTTCGCTTGTATTCCATTTCATCCACCGTGTTTTCCCAACATCGCAATGGGACTATTTCCGTATCCTGACCAGCTTCTCTTCTCCTTCAGCCTGTTTAGGAAACCCTTTGATGGTGGGAAGAGGACGATGGATCATGGCAGTCAGCAGCCACAGACGCAGCAGATGCCAGGACCCTTCGCAAGTTACGCGGGACCCCAGGGCCCATACCCTGGGCAGCACCCATCTCTGTCACGACTGGACGAGGTGCAAAGGGAGATCGCCTCCCTGGGCCCACAGGTGTGCTCTTACAGCGGCCTGCAGAACGACAGAGAGTACAAACGACTGGAGCGAGAGCTGACCCGATTGCTGCTGGAGGTCGATAAGGTCAGGACTTCCCAACTTTATAGTTCGGTATGAAGCAGAGGTGTAAAGCGCACTTGAAAACCTACAGATTCCTAACGGTGATTGCTCAACTGCAAGTTGCAAGTCACTAATTTCAAAATTACTGGAGCAAAAGTGCTAGAGATTTTAACAGTACGTAAGCGTTTTGCCAATGAAAAACTGTCTTTGTTTGGGGATGCTGGGGGAAAACAGGCAGAGGATCTATGGGCAGATATTTCATGGCTAGAAAAAACTAGAAAAACAAGCCAAAAACCACAGGCAACAAAGAAAAGAATGATGGGCAAACAAACATCCATTACATTCAACAACTCACAAAGAGGTGCATACCAAGCATGCAATGACTGTGGTAACTTTAACATTTAAAAGGACACTATGGCAGTTATTACTAAGTTATTGCTTTCCTTATTCAAACTGATAAATACATGGTTGACCTGAAGAATGAAAGCTTAAATTTAAGAAATTAAGAAATGTACTACTTATGACAAGATGAGTTGGATACAGATGCTTGGTTCACTCGAACAAGTTGTAATTAAATGTACTTTTAATATTACACTAGCTAAATGCCATGCTAAACGTAACGTGTAACTGCAACACTGACTTAAAAAGTAGTGGAGTAAGGAGTAAAAGGAGTAAAATGATACTCAGTAAAACTACAAAACATCGGAAAAAGGAAAAAGTACTTTACACCTCTGGTATGAAGTCAGGCTAGTTCGTTGTCCTTAACCATGTTTGGTTTCCCGACGCAGGTGGAGACGGAGGGCCGGCCGGAGCTCCAGCAGGCTCGGAAGCGCGCAGCCGGAGAGGTCGAGGGTCTGCTTCGCTACCTGGAGGGCAACGCCACGCATCCGTCTCGGCTGGCCATAGAGGAGCTGACCCAGGAGGTGCAGAACTTGCTGAATGAAGGTGTTGTGGAGCCGTTCCGGCAGGGCCAGGCTCAAGATGCCTTTGAGATCAGCGAGGAGCTGGTGGAGGCTGTGCAGGACGTGGCCATGCGGATGGCTCAGGTTAAGACGGGTGGAAGCGTCCCGCTCAGGAAGGCCCGTTACAAGGCCCTGACGCGGGTCTGTGCCGTACAGGAAATACTGGAGGGCCGTGTGCGCACTCATATGCTGGCGCTGCCGTTGTCCGACGACACGCATGAGGCTGTGCAGCGTATTAATCAAGTTATGGCGCAGGTGAGTGGTATTGCTAAAAAAAAAAATGAAAAAATACAGCAATCCTTATCCAGCATATCACTATTATTTATTATATATTATATATTTACAGCAGTTACAAAACAGACCTTTTTATATTAAAGGTCAGAGAGAGTAGAAAATAGCCATTAAAATGTTAATAGTGTGTTTTTGTATAACTAGTGCTGACAAACGATTAATTGCATCCAAAAAAATTCACATAATATATATGTACTGTATATATTTATTACGTATGCATAAATATTGAAAATATTTACATGTATAAACATTTAGATATTTTTATTTATATATGCGTATGTGTGTGTGTGTGTATATATATATATATATATATATATATATATATATATATATATATATATATATATATATATATATATATATATATGGTCAGCATAGAATCATATATTGTAAACAAATATAATTTTGGCAGGACTAACAAAAACATAAGGAGAAAATACCAGAAAAATTTTAACTACCATTCAAAAGTTTGTAAGGAGTAAGATTTAAAAGATCATGTGACACTAAAGACTGGAGTAATGATGCCGAAAATTTAGCTTTGCATTACAGGAATAAATTACATTTTAAAACTTAAATATAGTAGTTTTTAAAAAGTTTTAATATTTTACAATTTGACTGTTTTTATGATCAAATAAACGCAGTCTTAATGAGCATAAGAGACTTAATAATTTTTGAAAAATTATGATCTGATTTTAGCCATGAAACAAGTTAATGTTGAGAGTAAAATGAAGAAAACCTGACATGAAGTCCTCTTGTGTAGGTGAGTGGTGCCCGGTGCCAGGAAGTGGCTCTGCTGATGGGTCTGAGTGGGCGGGATAGCTGTGCCCACCTGGCGAGGATCCTTACAGAGCTGCTGGTTGAACTGGACGCCCTGGATGTGTCTAGTAATGCTGCGGTGAGGAACTACAGGAAACAAGTGGTCGAGGAGATCAATGGTCTGCTAAAACATCTCGACCTGGAGGGAGAAGGAGAGGACACACGCAGGTAACACCAAACATTTACATATATATATATATATATATATATATATATATATATATATATATATATATATATATATATATATATATATATATATATAAAATTTGAATAAATGTTTAATGTTTGAATAATTTCAGTTATGGATTATTAGTTGCTTTACCTATAATAATGAAGTCAATTGTATCTCCAGGTATGATCTAGCGCAGAATGACTCTATCCGTGAAATCGAGGCGATCAGGGGCCGTGTCTCAGTGCTGCGGGAGGAGGTGCTCCGGCACGGTGCTGCAGGACAGGGTACGGAGCTGCAGGGTCTCCTCACTCACCTGGATCAGGTGGACACGGGCCGAAATCCCTGCATCCGGGAGGCACGGCGCAGGGCCGTGCTGGAAGTTCAGGCGCTCATCACGTTCCTAGACCTCTGGGAGGCCCTGGGGCGGCGTAACCCCGGACCGGACGAGCCTCCGCCCCATGCGGCCGTGTGGCGCGTCTTAGCCAGCCTGTGCGACCTGCAGGCTCAGGTTTTGGGCTTTGACGGCAAGAGAGCTGACAAGAGCTACATGGTATTGGAAGAACTACTGACCAAACAGCTTCTGGCTCTCGATGCCGTGGACCCTCAGGGCGACCAGGGAACCAAAACCGCCCGGAAGCAAGCCGTTAAACATGCCCAGAACATCCTCAGTTACCTGGATATGAAGACAGATGAGTGGGAGTACTGAGAGGCCGACGGAATAAGATGCTGCAAAGAAAAAGGCAAAGGTTTTTTTTTGCCTCTTGTACAACATACGAGGACACGGTCGTGCTGAGGATACAGGCCATGGGCGGAATTTTTAATTTGTATATAAAAGACTGTGTGTATCGCCGTGGGCAGTGAGACTGTTACCCATGATGCACCGCACCTGCTGCTTTTATTGGTCCATTACTGGTCCTTGAAAGCTGCCTTTCTCCTGGCAGAAGGAAATGCTGTTTCTACTGCACATGAAGAGTATGTTTTCATGACAATAACCCATGATCTTTTTAGTTGAATCTGTGCTGTTGACTGGTGTGGTGTGGTGCTAAACCCTGTTCTGCTGCCAAAATCTGCTTCCTGCTTTTCCCCCACATGCCCTGGTGGAGCACATTTCAGTCTTTATCGCAGTGTGAGTACATCAGCTCTTCCTTCCTATTCAGAGCCCTGTAGGAACACATTATGACCACAACAGGTCGTGCAACGTGCCGTTTTCCTGTTTATCACGCGTAATGGAAAAGGCGGGCCTTAGCTTAGTGTTCATAGGTTTAATCTCTAAATTGCACTTTCATGGTCCTCTTAATACAGTTATTAGCCTCGTATAAACAACACCCGACCCAAAGTGGGCAATATTTTAGCATTTCCTTGCATCTTCTACATATGTCACAGTTAAGAAAATTGGATTTTACAATAGACGAGCGTGAATCAACATCAGTTTAAAGGTGAAGTGTGCCATTTGTGTCACCAAATGGACAGTGTTTACACTTTTTTTTTTTAGGGTATTTAACATGAAATGACATGCTTCACCTTTTAAAGAAGAAAAAAAAACAATCAGATTTCTAAACCACCCTGCAGTTTTGTCTGATTTCATAGAGGACTGTGGCCAATTGCAATGAGGTATTGTCTTTGGAGACGTTTCTTTTTATTATGGAGGAGAAAGAATAGAAACTAGTTCACAGGGTTTCTTGTCTTCTCCATTGGTTTTTTTTTGCTATTAGGCAAAAAGTGCCTGTGCAAGCGACTAGGGAATCGAGCAGAGACTAAAAGTGTGTGTGTGTCTGTGATTGTTTAAAAAAAAAAAAGGAAAAAGAAAAGAAAAAAAGTGGTGCATGCTATTTTGGTGGTGAGACTGATCAAAGTGGACAGGGGCGTTCTAGGACATTTTCATCGGAGCGGCAGGGAAAGACAGCAAGCTATCAAACAAACTCAGAAACTGTGGCTACATTCACACAGATCATTGTGACCCAAATCAGATTTTTTTTTTTTTCCTATGATAGATGATAGGTTTTTGGGATGACGGTACTATAAACCGATATAGATTTGGTTCACTTTCATATGTGGGTATAAAAGTTTGAGTCCCCACGTGGCTTAGGTGTGAATTTAGAGCGTTTTCATCATGTTTGCACATTGGATTTAATGTTGGTTTGTCTCAAACAAATGTGAATTATAACCATCTATAAAAGTACTACACATAAAGGTGCAAAGGTATATTTTCTTATTCTTTTTTACTGTTTTCTCTCAAAATATTGTGGAGCTTAGTTTGGCTTTGAACTCTAATTATTTGGCACCACTGTGGATTTTTTTTATTGGCCAACATGAATAGTTACCTAGAGAGCAGATAACTAATAGCCCATGGGAAATGTATGATAATACAATAAGGCTATAGACTGCAACAGTGGTGTTCCAGATGTAAAAACATGATACATTTTCTCCATAGAGAAATTGATTTTAAAGATAACTTGCTACTGTGAACTACATGGTGTATATCAATGGTATGTGCTCTTCTTGAAGCATATTTCATTATTTTTTTTTTATTGCTTACAATTATTATTTTTTTTAAGCGATTAATTGCATCCAGAATAAAATGTTGTTTACATAACGTGTATATTTATTACACACACATGCATGTATATATTTCAGAAAACAATTATTTTCATATTTGATATAACTTGTATAAATATAAATACAGAAGTAAATATTTTCTAAGTATATACTGTGTGTGTGTATTTATACATGCATAATAATTATACACAGAACACACGCGTATATTATGCAAAAACATTTATTTGGATGCAGTTAATCAGCACAAAAAGAGATAATCATGCTGATGAAAACTACACTACGCGTGATTCTACAAAGAAATCTCCACCAGCTAGAGAGTTTCTTTCACGAAGGACAGCGGCAAATGATTCAATTTCCGTACGATATCGAACAACACTTGGAAACTAAATTTAAATTAATTTTTCGTCACCAGTGATTTGATCCTGTCATTCACATTGCTGCGTGGGACTCATTAAAACTCATTAAAAACTGATACAAACTTTCTAAAAAATGTATAAAAATCTGTATAGGTTTATATTTCGGGAACCAAGGCTGCTGTGAAATTTTTTGCACTTGATTAAGAGCACACTGAAATTAAACAAACATTTATTTACGCACTACTTTTTTTTGTTTGTTTGGTTCACAAAAAAAAAGAATATATGCATTATACATTGACGATATTGTTTGTTGATTTGTGGAAACAACATGGCCAAAAAAATAGAAAAATTGATTGGGCCCTTTGGCCTGCCGTGTGAAATGGTCTGTTAAAACCTCTCAGTGACTGCTGTAAAAAGATGTAGGAGTAACATGTCTGTGGTTAAAACCGCAGGAGTATCCAGTACCACTGTTTAAAAATTAATCACAGAGGCCAGGTGATCGCCTTAAACCTTTGCCAGCACTAATGAAAAGTCGAATTTTGGAAAAAGAAAAATCGCCGTTCTTCTCTCTCTGTTCATTTGAGCTGTCTGTAGGTTACAATGGCTTGTTTTGAACTAGAACGCTAACAGTCCTCCGTTGGCTGTTTATTTCGGTCGTGTCCCACTTACTGTGTGGTCACTACCCTCTGTCCTGCTCCAGATAAGGGCACGTCCAGATAAACCGACTGTCAGCAGCCATGAAGCAACACCACAGTTATCATCAAAGAAATCAGGCTGCGCTTGGATTGTCAAAGGCCATTCTTGTTAAAAAAAAAATAAAAAATTGACAAAGGCGCAGGGCCTACAAATCAAAAGTGGGAAAGAAAAGAGCTGCAGGAAGAAGGAAAAGCAATAGGTTGTGGTCAGAACAGATTAATCCAGACATTGTCTGGAGAAGTCCCTGCGGTGGGGAGGATCCCACATCAGTCAAGGTGAAATCCTGGCTCCAGCAGCTCTTTGCACTAGGCGTTGGCGTCGTTTTGTGCACCTCTTCTAAACCCACATAAAGATGGCAAAGATGTGAGCTAATATTAGCAACGTCAGTTCTGCGCAACCAGACTTTTACTGTTTGCAAGGATTATGCTTTATTTTATTTAGTTTTTTTTAAGCACAACACTGCGGGTAAATACGTTTGACGCTCCTCATTAAATCTCTGGGATTTAACTATTTGTTAACGCAGTGGAACTGATAATGATGCACGCAGACTGTGCTAGAAAATGGCAGGAATGCATCTCGTTTGCAAATGTTGATACCTGTCTCTCCACTGCAGTTTTCTGCCTTGAGGTCACCAGAGATTTTGAGCAACGAGGGGCCGTTCGCACGAGATGCATCCTTGTTTTCAAAAGCGGCTAGATGGAAAACAAAATGGGGCAAAATGCCGGGGTTTTCAAAGCTGAACTGTGAACGCGATACAGCATCTTCAAAAATGCGGAAGAAAAAAACGACGTAAAATGTATTGCTTTTCTCAAAAAGAGTAGCAGCGACGTACATCCCAGTGAAACAGATTATTGAAAGACGAGTAGAGTAGGATGGGGGCATTTCAGTTGATTCAGATGTGCTGAATGGAAAGGAGTCTGGTTTAAGCACAGTAAAATATTTCAAAATGATTAAGACGCAAGAAAATTTGTTAAGACAGAAATGGTGAATGTATTCATTTTGGTTAGGTGGTTGGGTAACAGAGCATAAAAAAAAATCTGTAAACCTCTTCCAAAAATTTGGCACAAAACTGCATTCCTCCAGATCTTAACATTTCCAATCGCTCTCCTAACAATAGCCGATCACAACAAACCAATGTATTTCATCTTCACATCCACAAAATGCTGTCCACCATCTCAGCTCAAATTCTGTTCGCATCCAAAATCATTTAACAGATTTCACTTATCATTTTAAAGGTGGCGTCTGTTTGCACTGAGCGTTTGCAAAGGTTATTACAAACTATACAACGGCCAGAACTGCTCAGATCTTTTCTGTGTAGTTTGTGTATTTACATCTAATTAACCTTCTTGTGAATACAGTAACATCGCTATTTTGAACTTAGTGTAAATAAGATGCTATTTGTTGCTATTTATACTTGCTGCGAACTGTATCCAACCCTTCTTCTTTTTTTTTTTTTTTACACTCAGTCGAGTCGCTTCCACATTTGAATGTAGTTTTCACTCCCAAAACGTCGATGTCTTCACGGCCACGCTCAGAACGTTTGCACAGAAAGACCATGTTATTATGAAGGAAGTCTTTTACAGGGTTTCCACCTGTATTTTGAATTACATATCACACTGTTAAAAAGATCAGCGGATCCTGACAGAAAATCCTGAGCTTCAGATCAGTTCATAAGTTATGGATATGGGTATCCAATGCTATTTCATGACCGATTCGTACATATTTTACAAGGTAGTCAATACGTACAGATTTGTACAACCTCGCTCGTACGGTATTGTACGATTTGTCTGGACCCCAGTGACCCAAGTAGGTTGAGGAACAGGCCTAGGGCATTCATACGAACTGGGGAAGCTGCAAAATACGCAAGATGTAGCAACGGTCGTGCGAATATGTACAAATTGCCGTGAGATGGAGTTGGGGTATCAGACGAGGCACAGTCCTCTTTCTTAAAATGCTGGGACATGCAGTGTAAATCTACATCCATATTGCATTAGCCCCCGTCTCTCCACAGATCCTCACAGTCTGTCAGATCTGACTCACACCGATCTCTGCAGAACCGTCGCCATGGTTACGATCGCAAATCAAATCCGTTCTGATAGTTGAACGACACTCGATAGCAGATTACGGCACTTTACAGGTCAACGAGTCCTCTAGGAATATTAGAGATTCTTTTGTACGTGCTGAATTAATGTTACCTTGATTGTATTACAGGACGAGCTTTAAAAACAGATATTTGACACCGAGACCAAGTTCAGGCTCTATTCCTGCTTTAATGTAATGAGCGAGCATTGCGCCTGTCTTTTTATACTTTGTTTATGGCAATTAGTTTTTATTAGTGGTGACGTGACTGGTGTGAGATGAGAGGCGGCAGAATCGATGTTGCAGTGTGATGCATTAGAGGACTTCTCCTCATTTTTATGGATGCCACCATACTAAAGTTCATTACACAAGCTGCAAACGACATAAAACCCATTACTCTGCTCGCAAGATTGAGAATGTAGTGAAGAATGTTCATCTTTTTTATACCAAAGTTGTTTTTAACTTTTCATTATCTTTTTAAATCACTGAAATTCAGTAACCAGAAAAGCGAAAGCGTCCCATTCTTGCTTTTTTTGTTTTGTTTGTTTTTTTCTAATCTGATCCGATCCGTCTGGAAGAATGTGTTTTTGTGGTGATCTGTGAGATTGTCTAAATGTGTCATGCTATTTATGATGTCCGACGCATTGTGTATATTGTCTGTTTTATGCTTGTTTAAAAAAAAAAAGAAAAGAAAAAAGTACATTAAGTCGAACTGCTGTGTGAATGCTTTGGTCAGCGGGGTTGTTTGATTTTTACATGTCTAGATTGCTAAATAAAAGATGGTGATCTGAAAATAAGTTTTGTTTGTGGCAAGGTATCAATTATGGCCTGGGATCTTTCGACCTGTTTCCATGGCAACCCCTGGTTGCGCTCACAAAATAGGTACTCAAAAAAAGAATTGGTTTTGCCTGAAATACGGAGTGCAGAAAATAACCCGGCACACTTCGTTGGCTAAATATATCTGCCTAAGCTGATGGAGCTATCATTCAACAATGTCATATCTGTCAACAGATTTCAGCATCAGAAGTCTGTAAGTCTTTGACTGCATATATTGATCTGTATAATTGGCTTATTTAAAAATGCATCACTGCACAAATTAATATACATTTTCTGATGTAATTGCTAACCTAATACAAATATCACAACATGATGTTAATGCAGTAGCCATATAATGCCTCTAATGCAAATTCTGAGAAATATCAATATTTTTATATTGGTAGTTGACAAAAACTGAACTGTGTCCTATGGTTTGACGGCAAAAAGGTAAATAAATAATAATAACATACAAATAATTCTCAGCGTATAAATAACATGAGTGTTATACGTTGTTTTTTTGGGGGGCTTGGTGTTGGGTTTTACGATATATATAAATATATACGTAATATAGTTTATAGTAAATATAGTTTCTCAGATTATTAATCTTTCAAAATAATATATACATAATATATGTAACTGTACTGTACTGTATTTTTATGTATATATTAATGCACAATTACAATATATATTTTGAAAATATTAAATTAATTTACAATATTTATATTAATATTTATTTTCATATATTTGATACATTATATATATTTTAAATATATATATTTATTAAAATCTATACATGCATGTGTTTGAGTTTATGCATACATAATAAATATACAGTATACAAAAATATATTATGTAAAGAAAAAAACCCATTTTGGATGCTATTAGTCACGTTGATAACCGCTTGACAGCGCTTATACAACAGGCTGAATAAATAAGCTTTCCACTGATGTGTGGTTTGTAAGGATGAGGACAATATTTGGCCGAGATACAGGTATTTGGAAATCTGGAATCTGAGATCATAAAGATTTTTGGCAAAGAAAAAGAAAAATCTATCATTCTGACCCATACAATGAATTTTTGCCTATTGCTATAAATATACCCTAGCAACTTAATAAATGTATATACTGACCCTAAATTTAAAATTAATAAACATCTATCTATCTATCTATCTATCCCACACACTAATCAATGTATCTGATTTCATGTAACTTTAATGCAAATGTTTTTCATATTTTGGATTGCATATCATTGTTCCGAATATTCCCTTGTTTTGAAGTAAATATATACATAACAAACTAACCTAAAAACACTGTACAGCTGTGACAAAAACCCACCTCTGCCTTAGCACTCGTACAGACTCACAGTCCGTCATCCCCGGGGCACGCTCACCTTGCAGCAGGGTATTGATCTGGCAGAAAATGCATCTGTACACTTCTGATTCCACCAACATCATGGCGGCGTATGAGGGACGGAAGAGGACAGTCGACGCGTGCCCATGACCCCATGACAGCAAGGACATCCCGGGCCCTGAGGGAAGAGTGACAGATGGAGAAACTCACACAAACACAACCGCTGTGGGCCCAAAGACTGGAAGCTGAGCAATAAGATGCCTAAATGTTGCGGTCATTAAAAAATATATCCAAACCTAATACTAAAACATTCTGAAATTCATTTCATGTATATGAAGTTCAAAGGTTCTGGTTGGGTAAGCCTTCATAAAGTGCCCCTATTCGAGGTTCAAGCTTTTGGGAGTTTCCAAAAACAGGCGGACATTCATGCAAGGCCAAAAAACACTTTCATTGTCTTATAACATGCACTTATTTTGACCTTCCTGGCTCAACCGTTCTCAACGATTCATTTTTGCTATCTCACTTTCGGTTTTCATATTATTTCAGTTTTCTAAAATACGTAATAGGTGCAATTTCTTATCTGCACTGATTTGATTAAAAAATACAATAAACCTGCTCAAATCTGCAAAACTGCTCAATATCACAATTTTTTAAAATACTTTTAAAATGCTATTTATTCTCGTGATGCAAAGCAATGCATTTTCACATTAATTTCAATATATAATTTAGTTTTTTTATAAAGCAGGGGGCTCGTAAAAATGTTGCAATAATGCACAAGGCACATACTGCTGCCTCCTATTACTGCATCATATTACACCTGGGACAATTGAGTCTTGTTAGCCATCACAGCCACCACCAGATGGCAGCATGTGATTAACGTGAATGGTAATTGTGTCTCAAACACAGTCTCCATGTCAGTTTCTGGAGTCAAATATGCAAGGGTTAAACAGTGTAGTTAGTTCACAGCGTTCAGTGAAAGGTGACGGTACAACAACAGCACCGGGAGCCATTGTGAACATGTTACGTAACTCTATTCCTGTTTGATTCGGATCACACTTACACATGCATACATGTTTGCAACAATGTCCTCTTTTATAAAGATCACTGTAGTATATCTGAAATGGTTGCTTACTGGCCTGCTAAGGTCTAGGGTGGTCTTCATAAGGGTCTTTTAAGGTTTAATGGTAAGTGAAATAGTGTAACATTGACAGTAAAATCTTAAACGGGAGATTTTCAACAGGAAAAGTGCAATTCACACACACACATATATATAGTGTGTGTGTGTGTTTGTTATAGCTTCTGGGCTTACTTTAATGATCTCTCTCATTGTTTTAAAATGCAAAACCTGCTACAGACTCTACAGGGCATAGGCAAAATGGAAGACGTAGATTAAAGTTGTTTCTACCCACATCAAAATCCCAGTCTTAGCTCTTAGTGGAATTGGGATTTTATTACAGTTTCAATACATGCTTTGAAAGGTTTCTTACTCTAATTATGATATGACTTGCATGAGTGAAGTTTGCCTCTGGAGGCTAAAAATGCCTCGGGAACGCAGCAAATGCAGGTTATGACAGCCTAAACGTCAGCTTCAGCCTGACAGTCACATACAGCTGCAAAAGCCATTGCCGTTTATCACGCTTTCTGTGAGAAATCCTGCCAAGCCCAAGTTCATTGCGCAACCACAGAACGAGCTTGTCGCAAAAATTCCAAAAGCAAGGCGGTTTTGTTCCGTATCTTATGATTTCAAAACACAGCTATTGAAAGGACATTAAAGAAAGCCCAATCAAACATTTATCTGCACATCTGTTTTGTGTTATCTCAGTCAGCCATTGAATGGGACTGTATCTGGCCAGCAGCCCCATGACAGCTGGATATTACCCACAGGTCTTTGAGTGCATTCACACATTCAACACAAAGCCTGCAACGTTCAAAAGATGATAACACTGCTGCTGGAATGACTCAGGGCTGTTTATTATATATATATATGGAAAAATGTTCATTAAAAATTGAGCGTGGTGTACATTGTTTAAAAGTACATTGTTTTTTTTTAAAAATATATATATTTTTATTCGGCTAAATTTCAGCATTAACATTTTGAATCTTCCAAAAATATTTATATTTTAATTAAACGTTGTCATTTCACAATATCACTGCTCAGTACTTAGTAATTTTGATCAAATAATTTGCCTTGGTTAGCAGAAACATCTATTATATAATAAATAATGAAATAAATAAAAACTCCTGCCAACCCCAACTTTTGAATGGTAGCTAGTGTACATCTGTACATCTAAACTGACTTTTAAACAATGTGAAAAATCAATTTCAGTGCCAAACTAATTCTAATTCTATATCTAACAGCATAGTCAGTTTCAGTTTCTCAAGCGTTTGTTTCCATGGGTTTATTTCCCCGGTTCATCCATTAGAGAGCAGCCTCGTCTAGCACACATCTTGAAAGCGCAAGGACTTTTTCCAGTGTGTACGTGTGAGATGAACGCTGAGAGGAATGTGGCACACCCTGTGGCACGCCCTCCAGCTTAATTCAGATCTGCACTGAAAATACGATTATAATACACATCAACACAGTGCACGCGGCATAGAGAACATGCACAGGTCAAGACAATCCGAGACAAACAGGCTCTACAGAAGGAAGTCGGTCTCGCACTGCTGCTTATTAGTCATCATCAGCTAAAGAGCAGAGAACAACAAACCACAAGAAGTTCAGATAATGACCAGGGTTAAGGGCCGATGTCCAGCCATCACATATATACACTGAAGAATGTTCTGTGTGCACGACTCCCTCTGCTTTATTATAATTGTCTGTTCAATGTCAGCACAGAATAATAAAATACTTAATATCTAGTATGTATATATGATGGCATAAATAATAGTATCATGTTCCACGGTCTTACTGTCCATACCATTACTGAAATATGTCTTTTTTGTGTGATAAAATTACAAAAATTAAACTGGATTTATATGGATTCAGGTTAACTGAAATGAATGGGGGGGAGATGATCTGAATTTATATCTGGATTATAATATATTTGTGTAGCACTATATATAGTGCCATATTATCATAAAGTAGACATACGGTCATGAAGTGATATTTGTCATAGTTGATGGTCCTAATGAAATAAGTACTGATGTTATAGTTCATGTAAACTATGCATTAAGAATCAAAATTTAACTATTTATGTCAAATCATTTATGCACTTTAGTTATAAGCTTTTGCACCTACGAGCTGTTTTTATATTTACTTTCATTTTTCTAAATAGCTAAATTTAACAATATTTTTACTTAAGCATGAAAATTGGATATTTCATACAAAACTAATAAAAGCAGACAGGGAGTCAGTCATTTCTGCCGACAGGAAAAAATGTGTTGTGAAAAGCACAGCAGTTTATTTACCGCTAACCCATGACTCACTGTGAAATGACCCATGATTCAAAGCCCAGGCCTACAGCCACCTCCCTCTTCAAGCCTGTGGACACTGCGACATTCATCCGATACTACAAGTCACCATACGCTTCGGAAAGCTGCCATAAAACAGTATTACTACTGTTTTTAGCATAATAAAGCCACAAACAGTAAAGCCTATATAAAGTGAAATAGACTACTGAATACAGGACATTTTAACAACTTTGTGCTAGAAAGTCACACTAGGTATTTCAGTCATACATCTAATGTTACGCAGCACGATTATGGGCAAAACCTAGCATTTTTAATAACGTTCTGCTACTTTTCTTTTAATCTGAGCACAGATTTTGCTCATGTTCAAAACGCATACATGCATTTGATGCACTGACCAATAGAGAACTAAAATGGCTACAAAAATATATCTGTATTATAAACAACATGTGCAGAATAGTCATCTTATTAGATATAACCATGTGCTGCACATGTAGAAGACGCATATTTCAATATGCTCTTGATCTCATAACAACAAATCCCTTAAACGGTTTGTTGGATACGTACATGATTCACTGTACTGTATAAATAGTGAAAGTAACGTGATGTTTGTGGCTCTGAAACAGGAACAGCAGGTTTTCTGCTCTCGTGTACTTTGTCCAGGTGGAGTGTACGTGCTCCTCCGCACACGCTTCCCATCATACTCTGCTCCGTTAAAATTAAAGCATATGTTTACTGTATCTCTGCTTGTGCTTTTTACGACGCAGCAGGCTTTTAAATGCACACATGCTTTACACGGCAGACACTTTGGACGACTTTGTCAGCTCAAAATGCAACTCTGTTAGACTTTTGACTATGAGATCATACCAATAAACGGTCGAAGGTCACACTGATTATGTCACTAAACTTCTTATTTGCACACATTTATGTATCTTATCGCATCTGCGCGAATGCATGCGCACTGAACATCTATCTGTGCCGGCTGTCACTTCTGACTGAAGCAGTGTAGTCACATGCTGCGGCCTGAAAAGAAGCAGACGCCGAGGGGTTTGACGTTGTATGAATGTACTTGTATTATTTTAAGTGCATACGGCTCATTGTCTCATGAGCGTGACTATAATTTCAGACTAAAACTGAAACGCTAAACTGGGAACTAAAACTGTTCCACTGTTCTCAAGTGTACTCGCACAGACAGGAAGAAACCTTCATGATTTGATGGTCTTTTATGGTCTGATTCTGGAGTCAAATGATGTGCAAGCCTGTGTTACCAGCGCTAGTATACTGTTAAAAGTTGAAGAATAAACTTCAAAATAGAATAAACGGAATAAAATGTGTATATTTTAAATGCATGTTACCGTAAATGTTTTCTTTTGAAAGATTATTTGGGTTTATTTTTATTTGTTTTCATTTTTATGTCAATTTCCAGTCCGCAATTTTAGACCTTCAGCTTATCCTTATCTTTGGTTAGTCGCACATTTCTAGTTTTCAATAAAAAAAAATTATCAAATATTTAATCTCACCCTCGTTTCATTTTTTTTTACACCCCCTTTACCTTGCATCAGCTGTTGTACCAAACCAAGAATCCTATATGTGCTCCCAGCAACTGCACAAAACCAAACATATCTGATTCTAACTTCATCAGCTCTTGCCATTTCTGCAGGGAATATGTTCAGACACTCGGTGAGCAAACTGTGAGTCTGTGGGAGTGAGGAGACAAACTGACTGACCTTTCATTCACATAATGAACGTTCATCCTCCCTCTGAGAGAAGCACATCAAATGCTGGAAGTCGGAGGGATTTCTCAATGATCTCTGAATCAGAAGATGGAGAAATGTAAAAGATTTGTCGATTATTATGAGCTACAACGAGTACTGGAGAAGCATCAGAGACACAGATAAGAAATCTGAATTGTCTGACCTCTGATCTCTGCGTGTATCGTGGTGGCCTTGTCCTTTTTTTTTTTTTTTTTTTTTTTTAATAAAAAAAATGGTATAAAATATTGGAAATGTAAAAACGGAACTGAACTTTGAACTAACAATAACATCAAATCAAAAGACTTCTAGCCTCGTAAAAGGGGAGGGAATACATACAAACATAAAATATAGGTTAGGATGGGCACTAAGGTAAAAGACTAGAATAAATTAAGAGAGTAAGACAAGAAACTAAATAAATTATTTTGTGAGAAGAATCTTAATCCCAGAGAACTAAAACAAGCTAAACTTTAGACCTGTGCTTTCCATGGAAACCTTTGAATCAGACCCCAACATCCACATTTTTCTTAACGATCAAATACCTGAACTGGCTCAAGGCCTTTAAAACCAGAGAAACAAGCTGAACAATAAGCTCCTCACGGATTTAAGATCAGCATTTCTAACCTGGAGACACAGCCTGGCTTATGTACTTATGAGTTTATTATTAAACAGTATCTCATCACACAGAAAAAAAAAGGTTCATGCTCCGTTCGTTTCATTATTTTCTAGCATTACATTTTTTATTAAAGAAAGATATGAACTGCGAGCATGTTACTGCACTCCAATGAAATCAGCAGAGTGAATGCTAGCCTGAGGCCTTTACACACCTGCACACTTTCTATTAATAACCAGTCACGGAAAAACTTCATCCTGCTTCCCTTTTACAGAACAATACACTGTGTACATTTATGATACCCACCAAAGACACACTGATCAAACACACACACACTCTCTCTCTCGACTAATGACCTTTCGTAAAACTAACTTTGATGTTATTTAAATTTCTAACTACAAAAACTCTTACACTGCTAGATGTCCTGTGATTATATGCCACTGAAGTCCTAGCTGCTAAACTGAGCTTGTGTTAAGTGTTTTATCAGGCCAAAGTATCACCAGCACAAGCCGGGCTTACACTGCTTTAGCTCATCGATGCTGCTTTTTTCTGGATTAAAAGAACTCTAGGATCTGAGAGAGAGAGAGAGAGAGAGAGAGAGAGAGAGAGAGAGAGAGAGAGAGAGAGAGAGAGAGAGAGAGAGAGAGAGAGAGAGAGACAGAGAGAGAGAGAGAGAGAGAGAGAGAGAGAGAGAGAGAGAGAGAGAGAGAGAGAGAGAACAGAGAGAGAGAGAGAGAGAGAGAGAGAGAGAGAGAGAGAGAGAAAGAGAGAGAGAGAGAGAGAGAGAGAGAGAGAGAGAGAGAGAGAGAGAGAGAGAGAGAGAGAGAGAGAGAGAGAGAGAGAGAGAGAGAGAGAGAGAGAGAGAGAGAGAGAGAGAGAGAGAGAGAGAGAGAGAGAGAGAGAGAGAGAGAGAGAGAGAGAGAGAGAGAGAGAGAGAGAGAGAGAGAGAGAGAGAGAGAGAGAGAGAGAGAGAGAGAGAGAGAGAGAGAGAGAGAGAGAGAGAGAGAGAGAGAGAGAGAGAGAGAGAGAGAGAGAGAGAGAGAGAGAGAGAGAGAGGTGCTTATATGAATGAGAATGTGCTAAAAGTGGTGTCTGAGTATTTATAGCTCTCACAAGCACCTTTATGTGTCAAGAATAGATGCCAGTCACTGCTTTACAATAAAGGTGTTAACAGTAAGAAGAAAACAGAGCAATACACATTTTAAAAAGGTGTTGTTTGTTAATAGTTAATGTATTAATTAACATGAACCAAAAATGAACAGTCTTTATTAATATTAGTTAAAAATACAGTTGGTCATTGTTTATTCATGTTAGCTCACAGTGCATTAACTAATGTCAACAAACTTGTGATTTTAATAACATGTTAGTAAATGCTGAATTAGCTAAGATTATTGACTGCTGTAGAATTATTGTTCATGCTTAGTTCATGTTAACTAATAGACCTTATTAATGTACACTATCAATTTTTTCAATGATTTTATACTTTTTTATTAAAACAATATGTGCTATTGTTTTGAATGTATCAAATAACGTTGTGAACATTGATAATACATTTTTCTTCAGCAGCTGATTAGTCAACTAGCTCGGCATCAGTGGAATAAATAACATTTCACTTCTATAACTTAAATGTCACCATACATTAGAAACAAAGAAAAATATGAATTCATTTTAACAATTTCATATATTTTACTTCCTTCAAAACCCAACATATCCAAACTGATTTACTCGAATTCCCAAAGCAAATGTATAGAAATAAATCCACTGATTGTGTAATAAATTCTACATCCCTTGATTTGGCTTTTTCACATATTCAGAGAACTATGGCACATTTGTGACCTCCATTAGTAGTACATTATTACCTGGAGTCTGTTTCAGTCGAGATCTTGCTGACAAGCTGCTTAAGGGTTTTGTAGGGACTAAGAGCCTGTGCTGTGGTTCAGACCCGAGGAGGACTTGTTCCACGCTCTGTTCCCATTCCTCACTCTGCACTGTACTAATAGAAAACAGATGAATTAAACAAAACACACCAGTCCCACCGCTACAACATCAACTCTCCATCCCCCACATATGGATGCAATATAAACAGATACGGGATTCTTTACATTTGAGTTCCAGCATTACATAACCAACAGTCCTCACACAGTAAGAGCTCATCTAAGAATCACACTTGAGCATGACATGATAACGCAAAGGCCTGTGCAGTCGCTCATTTCTCTGTAATATACCCCATGTTTAACACACTGACCGCTGCCAGTGTGATGAATTAAATAGAAGTGATATCAGTCACCATTATTATATTATTATGCTTGATTCATTTTTTTAATTTTACTATTATACACAAAAAAGGGTGTAGAAGTCTCCCTAAAATTCTTAGTAAATGTCACACACTATTGAGAGGCTAACTATACAAGTGAAGTAAAACACAGTCCACTAATTTTTCTTCTTTGTTCAATTTCAATTTTGCTAGGGAAGCATATTGGCGCCATATTGGTTATAAGTCATGTTTTTTTTGGTATGCTATAAAAAAAAAAAAAAAAAAAAGCATCTTTCAAAGTTGTTAAATATTATTCACAACTTTAATATGTTCAGTATGTAAACTTTTGCATTCATACTTTTTCTTATTCTGTTCCCATTTAAATTGCTTTTGCCAACACACAAAAAATTTACTGAAAATAAAGTAATATAAACAAAATATAATCTGCAGTAAATTAGTAGTCATTTTTATAATGTTGTGATGCCTAAATTTTCTTGTACAATTATTTAGCATTTTACTAATGATTTTAAATGTGACAACCATGTAACGCATTATCACTGCAGCATTTCTGTTTAACATACAATTGTTTTAAATAGCAAGAAAATCATACTAATCATGCAAACACATCTTATGACTGTATCTCTGACTATGATTCATAACCTCCATGTTTCGAGAGACAGAGAGAGAGACTAAAGTTTATACAGACTTTATACAGCATCTCTGAAGACATCAGATTGCAGAAGGAATGCCTTTTATGGACTCTTGAATATGCAGATAGTTTCAGATATAACATTTACCAGATGTTGGCACATCTAGTTCTTTAGTATCTTTCATTCCACCTCCAAGAAAGTAACATACACAACAGATCCAGAACAGGCCGTAACAGCCTTGAATTGAGAGCAACAGTGGTGAGAAACTGCTGATATCACATAAATGAACGCAAACAATGAACTTCACCAAACAAAGTTTTACATGATGTCAACAGGCAAATTTATCGTGACGAAGATACGTCATGAAGAGCATAAATTTCTCTTCATGCTTCCTGAGTGGTCGAACGTGACAGCTGACAGTCACACAAAGTTGCAACAACATCAATAGCACAAGAAAAAGAAACTACAGAGTTTTTATTGCATTCCAATAATTTATTGTAGCAAAACAATCTACTTATTTAAAAAAAAAAAGCATACAAATAAAAAGATAAATTGAATCAGTCTGTACTGAACCAGAGTTTTTAAACTGCATGAACTGTTATATTGGTATAAAAGCCCATTTAAAATAAAACAAACAAAAAAAAACATGACTTTGCATTACTTAAACTCTATAAGAGCCTCCATCAGCTTACGTTACGCTTCTAGTCGCGTGGTTTGGTAGCAAAGGTGAGGTATCCGGTGTGTCCTGCCATTTCTCTGGGAGGTGTGGCAGTCCTGCAGATCACAGAGGTGTTCCCGGTGTTTGGGATTTCCTCTTGACTAACATCCGGAGAGCCCTCCTCTGGTCCGAAGTCTGGTAAGGGCAGATTGACACTACGAACATCATGCACCCGGAGCAGAACCTCCAGTGTGCAGATCTCCTCAAAGCCACGGTCCAGCAGTGCCTCACACGTCCTCTGGACCTGCTCTATACATGGCGAGAAGGAACAGAGACGGCCTCCTGAAGACAAAACCAAGCAGAGAAGCAGTCAGATAATTATTTAGACATACTCAAGTCCACCTTAAAAAAATCATGTATGATTCATTCAAACTCCAGTGCGGTTTGTTTCTGAGGTGATCTCACATACCTAATCATGAAGGTGAACTGCTATTCATGAAGTCAAAACTGGACAAATTGTAGTAATGGATTTTCTCAGGAATTTTCCTTGTAAGCATGATTGATGTGCTTCAAGCAGAGAGAACGTATATTTAATTTCCTCTTGCCTTCAGCAGCAAATTACTCCCACATTCTTTGGAACCATTTCATTATATTTGAGAGCAGATCTGTGTTGGTGCTTTGGAAACAAGCAAAAAAAAACCCCACAATTTCAAAATCTACAGAAGTGCTGACCATTTCACCATTATTAGTTCAAAAATGTTTTTCTTGACACAAAGACTATGTATGTAAAGTCAAACGCAAAGCCTTTAAAAAGTATAGCAAATTCAACAGAACGCAAGAAGAGCATACGATACATGCACGCTAGAAATTTTCATCCTTGTCCAGTGTCTGCGCTATTTCACTCCAAATGTTATGAACAACAAAAATGTCTTTGTACTCTTTTAGAGTTGCATGAATCTAATAATCAAAGTTCATCTCTATTATTTCGAAGTCATGACATTATATATAATTTGTGCGAAAATTACATTAATCAAAAATCTGTAAATTTGCGTGAAAAATAATAAAAGGTTTACTGCCTCTACTGTTCATTTCTTTTGGAAACTGCAGCTATATACGTGTTTATTGGTCTGCGCACTATTCTATTTTCACATTAGGTCAAAATAGAATAGAGCATTCCATTTACACTATTTGTAAACAGTTATTTAAGCGCAAATAGCATTTTCTGCTAATTACACTAACAAGTGGCAATTATCTGCACGCCAGTATTAAAGTACATAAAACAAATTGCAACTTACTGATTGTAAATGTTCATTTTAATTCAAATTATTAAATAGATGATATGGTTGGCACCCTTATTGGGACACATCAGTTAAGTAAATATGAAAAGAATTGGTTCAAATGCCACTTGAACTGTAGCCGTTCTTTACAGTCAGCAATGAAACTGAGGAGACTGAATATTTAGAGTATTACACTTCAGCATGTAGTTTCATGGACTTTTGAATGATGTTTATGCCCATTTCTAATTTTAACCTCAAGTTCGGATCTTTTTTATCAAACCACTGGACGAATATACAGCAACTGTTTTACATTTTGTGCAATCATTAATATATCATTATATTAGTAATACAATGAATCTCCCTGTTGAACAGCAACAAGTGTCGCAACAAACTTTTTGTTAAACCTGAAACACCCGAAAGGGAAGTTACCACTATTTGTGGCTGATATCAAATCAAACCTGAAAAGCAGCCTGAAACAAGAACATTTACATTTAGTGCTTTAAGGAAATGATTATGTAACCAGAACTTGTTTCTCACTCCAACCACAGATCCATATTACTGGACACATGATTTGGCTCACAAAGCTGTAAAGGTTCTTCTTGCCTTACTGTTAAACCGTCTCATAATAACTGGATAAATGGAGAACGAGTGGCTCCTTTGCCGTCTTCCTCCACTAACACGGATGGAGGGAATTTGGACTAAAGGTGGTATTACTAACATGCACAAGAATAGCCACTGCTGATCAGAATAAGAAGATAGACAGGGTGTTGTGAGGAGAGGAGCATTTTGCAGAAGACACCTTAATGGGTATAGTTTACTCTATGGATCTTTTTTTAGAGTCAATCCAATCCCATTCAGTTAATCCAGCATGACCCCGCCCCTCACTAATGAATAAGAACCATGTGTAGGAAAACAATCCAACACTGGCTGGTTTGCCTCCTCTTCATACTGACGGCTCTCACGCGAGATGAATCAGTATGAAGTTAAATAAACAGATTAAAACAAACGAATGGTGTCTAAACTAAATTCTGTAATGAAATAAATAGTTCAGCCCATGAATGTCAATTCTGTCTCTTGTGGGCTGGAGAAGAAAGGTGTAGCCCAAGTGTGAGTAAATGACAGATCTCTAATTTTTGGGTGAAGCCTTTTACAATGTGTAATTCAGCAACATTTTTGAAAGCTTTTAACCATTACAAATGTTAACAATGAATTGTTAACTGCTTAAATATCAGCTTTATTCAAAATGTAAAATCTGACCAAAAAGCAAAGCATCAATACATTTGGTGACACTGTAAATGACTGAGGAGAGACACTACCAGACTTCACTCAGAACACAACACACCCCAGCAGAAACCGTCAGCTCGTTTCTAGGAGACACATGACTAATAAAAACAATACGTTCTACAATTTGCTCAAAATATTAACATGTTTGATATGACTCTTGTGGATATTCATAACACTTTTAGGTTTTTGGAAATTGTTAGTGAAAGGTACAATCTACTTTATATATGATTTGTTTGAACCTGATGATTTACATATGATTTGAAGACTGAAGGATAAGTTTGGGATTGGACCTTCATGTTTAGTTTTTTTTTTTTTTTTTTTAAATGGAACTAGAATGCATTATGGGATTGTACTGAATGAATGGCAGCAAAGATGTTTGACATTTTGAACCAATGTTACACATTGTTTTTATTTGTCACACATTTCCTAGCAACAAGGCACATGTTTGAGTGTGTGTTGGGTTCTGGACAGCTTTTGGGATTTAGTTTTTCCCTCAAACTATTTACAAAGTTGGCTAGAGTATGATACCTAGTTTTAGTGTTCTGTGTAGCGTATTCTAGCTTTTTGACTTAGGAAAAAAAAGGGATCTCAGATTCTTTTGGAACAGCTTTTGCACTGAGGATGCCTTGAAATCCTGCCTATGTAGGGAGCTTGCTAGGATTTGGAACAGATGTGATGTACGGATAAAGGCCGTTGCTGAAGGGCACTAGCAGAAGTATATTTCAAGAGTGAGAGAGAGAGAGACAGAAGTTTGTCATGTCATTCCATTGACAAATAAGGCCTTTCCATGAAAACGCAGTCATAAACAGAGACACCAGGCCTCCTGGCAACCAGGCTCAACAGGTCTCCTGGCAACAGGGGCCTGGGAAAGAAAGGAGTCACGCCAACAGCTGGGATTCTCTGAGCATTTAAACCAGAGAACGAGCCTGACTAACTAGACAAAAATTTGAGGAAATAAAGAAACAGACATGATAAAGAATCAGATCGAATTACTTCGATTTCTGCAAAAGAAATGTTAACAGTCAAACACTCTTTTAGTTATTCAAAGCTTTCACATGCAGAGCTGTGCACTCAAAACTGCTGAGTAGTGCACAAGAAAGACATTTTGTCAAAACACACAGAAAGAAGCCAGCAGATGCTTGTCTGAGCTTCACCGAGTTTTGCCGTGCTCACTTAAGCCTTACTGCCTGCCCCTTTATGGTCATTACCCTGCCAGCAAAAACATACAACATTTGTGTTTATTAGACTGAGTCTCCAAGAGGGGGAGTAGCACAGAGTGAGGCAAAAATTCCACTTGCATGAGACAGAGAGACTCGAGATTGCCACGAGATCCTCTCTGATCTTATACTCTTAGAACATTCACAAGAATGTGCACATTAAACAACGGCATGCAACCCAAAAAAGTACAATTCTTTCAGTATTTATTCACCCACGTCGTTGAAAACCCATATGACCGTCATTAATCTTTGGGACACAAATCAAGATATTTATGATGAAATCCGAGAGCTCCATAAACAGCAACACAACAAACATATTCAAGGCCCGGTAAGGGTACATAGGTACATTGTTAAAAAAAGTCCACGTGACATCAGTGGTTCAACCTTAATGTTATAAAGTTACGAGAACACTTTGTGCAAAAACATGTGCTAATGTAATAAATCACAGCACTCATTGCCATTACAATACATTTTAGCTCCAACCTTTACAACGACAGGAAAATGAGAGGTTCAAAGCCAAGGGCTGTGCAGTTTATGAAAATTCCTCTTTCAATATACTACAGTAGACGGCTGACCCCTTACTGGGACAGACTAGTCTGGGCCTGCCCAGTAGGGCAAAGTGGGTAGGGGTTTCCATGGAAACAGCCTCTTACCCAAGTGGTCAGGTCACTTCTGAAGAGACCAGATCTGACATGGCCACTCACTAAAAGCAAATAGTTGTTCCAAAAGAGAGACCATAGACAAAACAAATGCGCACACAGAAGCTATGAATGCTGCTCAAGCTGGGCACACTCAAGCCAAAGTCTCCCGATTAATTAGTTACTGGTGTGACATCGTTTTGGCACAAAACCAAGATGTAATTATGGAGAATAATGGGCTTCTGACAATGTTTCACAGAAGCTGCATCAATAACAATGAAAACCTACACAAAATATAGATTTAAATCAATTATGAATCTCACACTAAGCCTCCCATTCCCCGGAGGTTATTTGACCATTTCTTTGACGTCAATGGCAATCAGGGGGAGTTAAAGAGAGAGTTCAGCCAAAAATGAAAACCCTAATGATGTTCCAAACCTCTTGGAGTTTCATTCTTCTTATATATATATATATAAAACTGTTCAACTGGTTACCAACATTCTTTACTTCATAGTTTTTTTTTTTGCTTAACTGAAGAAAGTCAAAGTTTTGTAACAACTTGAAGGTGAGTAAATGCCAGTTTTTACACTTTCACAGTACTTTTAATAAGTGTGTGTAAACTGCACATTTTTGTGCCAGTGTCACTGAAGTGTCTGTGCAGTTGTGTGTTAATAAAGGTCACTGTGGTACTCCGTAGCATTTATATGGCTTCATCTGTGAAAAGTAAGTCATGGTGATAGAGTACCACATGACATTTAGCATTAATATGGTAATGTCGCTTTAGTTATTTCACAGTTGTGTGCTCTTACCTTTGCGTTTCATGGCACTCTTGGCATGTGTGATTGCCTCCCACGGAGAGGGGATGTCTAAAAACACAGCATCGGCTATTCCTGTGATGCCAAAGCCGTCCTTGCACACATCCTGGTTTCTAACAGTAACCAGGTGAGACACTTTGTGCTCCTTGAACTCCTGCATGGCCTTCTCGGCTCGCTGAGCGTGGAACTCCACCGTATGCAGGTGGCCGGTGGGAGCGATGGTCCGCAGGATCGAGTGAGACAGAGAGCCGCTGCCTGTACCTGGAAGACAGAAGTAAAATCTAATTATGTAATTACCATTTTTAGATGTTTAAACACAATGCACACTCACAAATATTAATTGGAATTTGGTCAAATTCAAATTATGCACTTCACCGCCATAACACTTAAAGGATGACATTTAAAGGATTTGTGTTTAGAAGATGAACAAAACTCATGGGTTTAAAATTACATAAGATATACACCATTAACAATTTAATCTGTGCAAAAGGAAATTGAATGATTACATGTTTACTTGATATTTGAATATTTCTGTACTGCATGTCTTTCACAATAAAGACTTGATCTTAATTAGAAAAAGACCCTCCTCTGCACAACTAGACCAGCTTTACATACACAGGAAGATTCAGATTAACAGGAGAATAAAAATCAAAGTGAGTTCACCAATATTGGGCAGCACAAGTAATTTTCAGAGGAACTGACAACATCAGACAAGTCTCTCGATCAACATTTTACAGTTCACTGGGCTGTTGTGTGCTTTTGTCATTGCCATAAATGAGAATTAATGAGCTTGTTAAGTTGCTGTGCAGAATAACACGCACTGCAACAGCAAAAGCAAGCATCTCCAGTATCTCCACAAGCAAGTATAGCAGAAAAACTACAGGAATGCTTAGTATTTGCATGCTGGAAAGTTCCAATAAATAAAAACATCTTAAGTTAAATAAATGATTTTAATCAAAAACATCATGTGCAAATTAAGTTAAATATAGCAATCACATGTTCATGAACATTGTGATGCTCGTGCTTGTGAACACGTTCTGGTGTTAATGGCCCATCTTCCTCTTCAAGAACCCATTAACGTGCCTTTTGTTCTCATAGCAACAATAGGGTCAATGTTCGGTCTACAGCGTTGCATTCAGTTGGAACAGAAAAACTGACGTAAGAATGAGAGGCTCAGCAGGGGAGAGATCACATAGAAATGAGAAAGTTTCAAAAGAAATGTCCAACAGTATGCTTGAATGGTGATAAATGAACACCGACACTGCACATGCGCTGAATCTGTGGCAAAGTCAGCCTCACCTGAACGCTCCGATATCAATGTGTCAAACGCATTTCTAGCTCAATGAGTTTGAAGGGCACTGAGGACAGAGTGAGTGTGTGTGTGTGTGTGTACGCTCAACAGCAGTTTATTGGATTCTTTCAATACAAGAGGTCGCACTTGCGGAACCAAATGGGCCAAACCATCAGAGAGTCTTGTCTCCATCTAGATTTCTCTACCCATTACATCCTAACTAGTTAACAGGTTACTCCATCCCAAAATTGGTCATTATTCACTTACCTCTCCCCCTCCCCTCTTCGGAACACAATTTAAGATATTTTGGATGAAAACCGGGAGGCTTGTGACTGTCCCATTGACTGCCAAGTAAACTACAGTGTCAGGGGCCAGAAAAGTATGAAAGACGTCGTCAGAATACTCACGTGTTAAGTTATGAAGCTACATTCTACATTGAAATGTCGAATAATGTAGTTCTTTTTGTTTTCTTCCCATCCAAAAATATTCTTGTTGCTGAATGTCAGCTGGAAACTTCCAGCTTTTGGAAGCTTAATTTATATATATATATATATATATATATATATATATATATATATATATATATATATATATATATATATATAAATTATCCTCTCACGCAGTTATAAATGCAGCATTGTGACTGAACCACTTCTGAGATATTACTCCGATAAAAGAAAACAGGTTATCGCGTTTACATGAGCGTACAAGTACGTTTTCGGTTTATTTAGCACAATCGAACTTAATAGGACAGCAGTCTCACGATTTTCATCAAAAATCTCTTAAAAGTTGTGCGATAATGCGAATGACATTTTTATAAAAACAGGGTATCCCAAACAAGGGTTTGAGAGTCGATGGAAAGACAATAATTAAATCGAATGTAACAGCAAAAAAAGCAGCAGCACAAATAATCATAAAGCCAAACTCAATACATCTTACCAATTTAAGATGATCAAATCACAGGCTGATTTAATCAAGTATTTACTCTATTACTCTGAGTGAAGAGTGGCATGTGTTCATTTACACGACTGTCTGTCCACAGTAATGTTGCTTCTCCCAAAGTTTAATGTGCATTTGGGAATGCCATGTGCGCTATAGGTTGACTTTATTTCTATTCACAATTACGTAACTGTCAATATTTTCCAGGCATTTGTTTATAGCGTACGTCTGAAAGCCCTTAAAAGTAACTATTTGCATTAGCATGAGTATTTCTTTGTCTCCGGGTGTCTCAGCAATATGAGACATGAAATTAGGATTATGAATAAAATGTATTTTCTTAAAATGTCTTATTCTGTTGTTCTGAATTGTTTGTGATAGATTATATATATATATATATATATATATATATATATATATATATATATATATATATATATATACTGATTATTATAATCATTATTATTACTACATTTGACATTTCTGTCCCCCCTCACTTCTACAATGATTGCTACTGCCCTGTAACATAGGCTCCACATTAACTTTGGTGGGAAAGGGGCCTAAACAGCTCTTCTGACGATGAAGGTTGCAGACCCCTGGTCAGTAGAAATACGTACGTGTTTCTTTCTAATGTCATCGCCAAATACTGTCCTGGCATTCATACAGCAGTGTTTTTAGTTGTTTTGGTGGATCTTTAGAAAAAGGAATCATTAATGATTACGAAAAACTTTTTTGTGTAATTGTTGTATTGTTAACATACTCTAAGGTTTCAAATCTGAATTGACAGAAAAAGCGTGCATCGCCAGCTCAAAACGATTTCTGTAAGTATCGACAATCTCTGAAAGAAGGATCCAGATTAAAAACCTTCCGATGGTTCCCAGCTGAAGACAGACTCGTCTTACCTGACTCGCAGACGACAGAGCCCGGTTTGAGCTCCAGCATCAGTGTGATGTTGGCGATGTCTGTGGTGTAGAGGATCTGCGTTCGATGGGGAAGGTTGACCGTCCACAGCTCTGGCGTGGGGTGAAGCACGTAAACCCAACCGCCCTTACTGCAGGTCACTCTGGAACCAAACCGCTGTCCGATCAGGTCGCTGGAGTGCCGGATGACCCCGTAGCGGGTCTGCGTCTGCGCTCCCGACTGAACTTTGATGGGCATCATGGACTCGTGGCCCAGGAAGATAATGACGACATCCCCTTCTTGGATGATCTCGGAGTACTCCACAAAACTCATGAGGCACAGCTTTAATGAAGAGAGCAGCCTTGGAGGATTAAACACTCTGCCATAAAGGAAAACACGGGAACACATCATTTTCACACACTGGGAGACAAAACATTAACATTCACTCAAATTACTTTGTAGACCTGATTAAATATGCATTACAAGTTTAATAATAATAATAACAATAAACAATATTTGCAAGAAAGCTGGTTCGTTTTCATTTCAAATTATACAACTGTAAAAATTTAATAAGATGCGTTTGAAATATTTCACTTTTTAATGTTAAATTTATAAATTACACAAAACACTTAAAACAAAGAAATTAATCTTTTTGTATTAGGCTGATTAGTAGAAAACTAAATTAAAGAATGAGACTCCGCTGTTAGTCAGACTCCGCGTCGCAGCATCTGTGTATCTGCAGACCTAAAACAGGTTCAAATCAGCCAAAAAATGGGTCCGATGTAAGTTAACCTCTTAAGAATCCATTTACCCGTTTTTGTGAACATTTCTGTTATTTTATGTGCAAGACTCAGCAAGGTCACTGTCGCTTAACGACGAGACGAGACGAACAGGAGAAAGTGCGCTAAAACTCGACTAAAGTAACGTAAACGCAAACTTATTTTCAAAGAGTAACAACACAGTACACACTCTTGAACATACATCGCTCGAAATAAATATATGTTTATCGCAAAAACTCACCGCTGCTTCAGCGAGGATGTAGTTTTATGTTTGGGAAGGAGCTGGAAGACAGTACAGCACGTGCGTGCGCCAGTCCCCGCGACGAGATACGCGTCGACGCGCCCTCCAGAGCGGCTCTTCACCTCATGCGGATGGACTCAAAGGCATGTGAACGCGCTCATCTCCGTTTACAAATCCACAGCTAGTAGCAAAACGTCAAATTCACGCGACCCGATCTGTCGCATGGAAATGATGTAAGACCATTTAAAGGCACAGTATCTGTTGCATTAAAAAATATTTGCGTGGTGATATAGATTTACCAGGACGGTGCTTTCCAGTCCCATAAGCAAAATAAGGCGGCCAAAGCATCATTTCCAATCGCTCTTTCCAAATATTACTATAATGCATGTAATTTTGCAGTATAATAATTATAAAGCTACATTTAAGCAAACACAATTAATATTGTGGGTAACAAACAGCAAACAACACATATACACAAATGTGTAAGACTTTCACGCATGTTGCTTTTTTAAACATACAAAAAAATAATAATATCCGGTTAAATACTTCAAACACATCCCAAGTCGATTGCATGGGAATACTTGGGATATAAACTTTTATCATAATTATATTTCATATATACTTTATGTATCTGTTGAGCGCATTTTTTCCAAATCAAGTTCTTCCAATGGGATGAATGGACTGTAAATAGCAGCCAATGGGAGCGTCTTTCCTGAGCTATAAAACAAACGCTCCATCACGATCTAGTGCTGGAGAACAGACAGACGACACATAGAGAGGCATACTCCTACCGGAAAAATAGGGATCTTTGTCTCAGCTCAGTCTTCCTCTAGTTCTAGCACCCCACAACCCACGGTAAGGATCCATTGAGAAGTTTTCAGCTCTCTTAAAACTAGTTGCCTAAGCGCGATCGCAATTTAAAAAAAGTATATACTTTATAAACGGCTTTGAATTCTTCTGGATAAGCTTTAAGGCTTGGTTTTTGGTGCATCGTTGTATGAAAGGAATTGGACGCATGGAGATGGATTGATTGATCGGCTCAGTGTTAGAAATGAATGTTAACAATATCTTATCATGGTTTTTCAGAGCGTTTTTTTTTGGCTTTTTTTTGTGAACGAGAGCGTCCCATTTGTAGGTCATGATTAATTACAGCTCACTCTTTCTGTCGCTGAAGTGGACGCCCAGTTTCAAGTCATCGATATCAACTTTTTGGAATGAGGATGATTATAACCATAATGAAACGAATCTTATTACATTTACTGCCATCTTTCGTTCGTTGCCAGCTGATGACAGTTTCATATTTTAACAGATATAGCTAATTAAAGATTTCGAGTAGGCTACATGTTTTAAGGTACATAGATTTCACACTTTTCACATCATGAAACTTTTTTTTTTTTTTTGGTCCATTTCTAGTCGGGCATAACGAAAGTAATAACTTGGATTAGATCAGTTCTGTAACAGCTCAGTTCAATGCGTCTTTGATTCACCATAAAGAATCGACTCGTAAGAATCGTTCATTCGGACATCGTACTACATTGTTTTGATTCACTTAAAGTCGTCACGCTCAAGATTCAGAGTCATGGCAACATTGCATAACGTTTATTTTATTTATTTATTTATTTATTTATTTTTTACATTTTACTATATTTAAGGATGGTGTCCCTATCCTATGACTGGAACCATTTGTGGAACCAAAGCACATATTTGACCTTTTAGTTATGTAACACATCCATGTCTATAAAAGTAGGCAGGCCGTCAAACTTTCACTGCATCCATATTTCTCAAAAAAGCTTTTCCAGATTCATTCAAATGTCAAGATAAGAGTTAGTGTTGAACCTCTTGTCTTAATTTCACAATTGGTGTAACCACCATTATTTTCCATCCCATTCACACCACCACGCTCAGGGAACAGCAGCCATGCCTTTCGGGAACAGTCACAACCAGCTGAAGATGAAGTTCTCCTCTCAGCAGGAATTTCCAGACCTCAGCAAACACAACAACCATATGGCCAAGGTCCTCACGCCGGGGCTGTATGAGAAGTTGCGGTCCAAACAGACACCCAGTGGGTTTACACTGGATGATGTAATCCAGACCGGGGTAGATAACCCAGGTAAAGACCTCCAGACAACTCAAAGACCACTTCTCGTGCACTTTTTTTGTAACATAGGTTACAAGCAGAAAAAAAGTGATTAAATAGTGACCTTGCTGACTCATTGTTGTAGTGCAGAGGGCTTCAAATAAAAACAGTTCCTGTACAGATAAGGCCTGTGCAACATGCAGTAGTATGGAAAATCCCATTCTAGCTGGCCACAAGAAGACTTGACCTAAAAATATCATGAACGGCTTTCTTTGTCAGTTTAACACTGTATTTGGTAAAACATTCAGAACACAACGGTGCAGGTGACTTCATTCTTCGACAGCAGTGCGTGGTGTTTTTACACCCCATGTGTTGTTGTATTTATTCAGCAATTCTAAACTAGCCAGGGTGACCATCAGACAGCGGCCAGCTGAGGAAGAGTATCCGGCCCTCGAATACCACAACAACTATATGGCCAAGTACCTCACTCTGGACATGTACAAACGCCTCCGTCAGATCTGCACACCCAGTGGTTTCACCATAGATAACGTCATTCAGACTGGAGTAGATAATCCTGGTAAAAGAACACACATAGTCTGTCAGGGCCAGGGATAGTCCTAAGAGAAATAACATGATGTTAAACGTGTTTTTTTTTTAAGGCCTTAGTGTTGGCATCTTAGTGTATGACTCCTAAATGGACTTGTTTCCTGTCTCAGGCCACCCCTTCATTATGACTGTGGGTTGTGTGGCTGGGGATGAGGAGACCTATGAGGTGTTCAAGGAGCTGCTGGACCCTGTTATTCAGGACAGACATGGAGGATACAAACCCACAGACAAACACAAGACTGACCTCAACGCCGGTAACCTCAAGGTATGAAGCTGATAGATCATCCAAAAGCAGGTCAGCGGGGTCCAAAACATCTCGAGACCTCACTGTTCACTAACATCTGGTACAATAAAAGAGCTTTTAGACTAAAACTCTCTGCTTCTGCAGGGAGGTGATGACCTGGACTCTAATTACGTGCTGAGCTCTCGCGTCAGAACAGGCAGGAGCATCCGTGGATTCTGCCTGCCGCCCCACTGCAGTCGTGGAGAGAGAAGAGCTGTTGAGAGCCTCTCTGTGGAAGGTATGGTACCACGGGAAACACTGCTATATTTATATAATAAATGAGTTTCCCAAAAGGTACCTGAATGGTCTACTACTGTATATTGTAATGGCTGATATTGCCCACAGTCCTTTGCATTTTGGTGGAGGATTTGGTTCAGAACTACAGAAGGATCCTTGGCATGAAAGACTCTTGTGGTCTGTCTGCTTATGATTCATAGATGTGGTTATGGCATAGTAGGATGATATTTTTCCTCACACAGAACATACTTTTAAGGGTAGTAATAATTAGGCTGGTAACTGGTACTGTAGTATTTCTGTTCCTGAAACATAGCCTGGTCATGTGGCTCCATCTAGTGGTGATGAGTATCATCCACTGACTGGACCGACACAATCTTTCTTCTGCATTTTAAAATGTAGTCTATAATATTTTAAGAAATGATTCCAGGATAATGGGATTTAATCTCAGATTGCTTTGCTCTGTCTGTAGCTCTGGGTGCTCTGACTGGGGATCTCAAAGGAAAATACTATGCCCTGAAAAACATGACAGAGGACGAGCAGCAGCAGCTCATCGATGACCATTTCCTGTTTGACAAGCCTGTCTCTCCCCTCCTGCTGGCCTCTGGGATGGCTCGTGATTGGCCTGACGCCCGGGGCATCTGGTCAGTGTTCCTGACTGTCTTTAATTCACTGCTTGTGGTAATTTTATAGAGTGGTGTTTATAGAGAAGAAACTTTTTCCTGTCAGTTTCTTCAAATACAGGCAGCACCAGCATTTTGTTCTATATTAAGTACATATAATATCTAAAAGAAGCTGTAAATATTCATATATAAGCATTACGTTTCCGTGCTGGTCTTTAAAGACTCGCTCATTTTCTCCTCCTCTCTAGGCACAATGATAACAAGACATTCCTGGTGTGGGTGAATGAGGAGGACCACCTGCGTGTCATCTCTATGCAGAAAGGTGGTAACATGAAGGAGGTGTTCACCCGTTTCTGCACAGGTCTCACGAAGGTATTACATCACTGTGGTCCTAAAAGCCCAATCACACCAAGAACAGTAACTATACTAGCGCTCAAACTAATACAGAGTAACGTTCTGTTTAATGCAGTTATGGAGTTTAAGTGGTGATTGCATTCATCAGGATAAATGATATTTCTGGTGCATGCTAGATGCTAGCTAGCCGAATTAACTAACATCTTCCTTTTCAGATCGAGGAGCTGTTCAAAAATAAGGGACATGCGTTCATGTGGAACGAGCATCTTGGGTACGTGCTCACCTGCCCATCAAACCTTGGCACAGGTCTGCGAGCAGGAGTGCACGTTAAACTGCCTAACCTCAGCAAATACCGCCAGTTTGAGGAAATCCTAAAAAGACTAAGGCTGCAAAAACGAGGAACAGGTAGGAACCGAACCAACTTGAGCTGCAGTCGTGAACAGAAATCTAGAACGTGGAACGATTCCAATAAGCAAGCGGTGCCTTTGTTCATTAGGTGGTGTGGACACTGCAGCTGTGGGTGGTGTGTTTGACATCTCCAACGCTGACCGCCTGGGTTTCTCTGAGGTGGAGTTGGTGCAGATGGTGGTGGATGGAGTCAAGCTGCTGATAGAGATGGAGAAACGGCTAGAGAAAAGCCAGGCCATCGAGGACCTCATGCCTGCGCAAAAGTAGAGCTTCCCAAAACCTCACTTCCCACATTCTTCTCTCCACACCTTTAACCTTTCATTGATTTGACTTGAATGTTAGAAAATAAAATTAGCCTTGTGTTGACTTTTTGTCTTTCTTCTCAGTTCTGTTCTTTTGATAGGAATCCTGGAACTAATTCATTTCCACAGCGTTTGCCGTTAATTTACAAAATAGGGCTTGGTGATATACTTAAAGGAAACCAATTATAAAATAGAAATAACAAAACACAAAAACATCTTATGCAAGACTCTTACGATCAACTTGGACACCTGAATGTGTAAACTAGTTCCTCACCATGCCATGCTGCTTCCTTCAAAGAACAATGAACATCTAGAGGTCCACTGAAAGAGTGCATCATGGGTAAAGCCTATTCTGAGCACTGGATGTTGACATCAGACGCATATACAGATACAGAGGACGTGTCTATACATACAATATATACTGTGCTCTTCGCATGCGAGAGGGTGCGTGTCGTAGTGCGTTTATGGATATTGGATACGCCATCTTTTCCAACTAAAATCAACAGACAACACCGTCGTTCTGCTCTTTCTCTCACACACACACACACACACACACAGTCTTTCGCTCTCCATTAAACACAATGTGAAGTTGTAGCTGTTGTTTGAGCGTTTAAACGAGCCCTTACTCTAGACACTCTTCATCTGCGAATTCCTACAACTGCCTATAGCCAGAGATGCTGAATCTGGAAGAAAAGAGCAGTTCAAAGCCGACAAAAAAAGAAAGAAATTAAACTGGTGGACGCTGATAAAAAACCAAAAAAATAGCCATTACAGAGCCACATGTTTAGAGACAGGGTTCCCACTCGTTGTGACCAATGAATGTACAGGAATCAATCAAAGTCATGAATCAAATCTGATTCACTAATGAATCATTTAGAACTGTTCGTGAATCAGTCGGACTGATTTATTGGCAAGAACTTTCTAATGTTTTCTCATCAATTCAATATGGCATAAAAAAGTTTATATATAATTAAATCTTAAATCTTAAAGTTTATATATAATTATATATTTCATACAATTATTAAAAAATATTTAATGTTACAAATACACAAACTCTTCTTAAATGTTTTAAAATGTATGCATAGACTATTTTTAATATATTTTAAAAAAATCTGTCTATCAAGATAGAATGACAGAATAGAATGTTTTTTCTAGATTTCTTCATTTCTACTTTACCAACAAAGTCCCATTAACAAACACTAGTTAATGCCTTTTGTTACCATATTTATCTCTGTTTATAGTCAGTTCATCAGCTTATTTAAATAAAAACTTCATAGGCCATTAAATAATATAACAGATACATCTGATTTTATTAATATTTTAATACATTTTGAAATTAACTAAAATTTGCACGTTTATGTATTTTCAGTAGTAGTTTGTGTTAACTAATTAAAAGTGGAACCATACTAAAAATAAAGGCTTCTAAATATATTAATTTATAGATTCATGATATCATTCTATTCACATTTCCAGCCCTGAAAAAGTCCTGCTACGGTCGTGGGAACCCCGTAGTGTGGTGGAAAGGGAAGAGGCTGGAGGAGAGGGGGATGATAAAGAAAGAGGAAGACTGTAAACGAGTGGAGCGCAGACTTACTAAGAGTCTTTGCCGCAGGGTTGGAGGGGACTGTGAGGGTGGGGGGCACAGAGGGGGCAGCCGGCCCTGATTTGACGGCAGACTGCCGTTTGCTCGGGTCAAGAGTGACCCTGAGGAAGGAAGGCAGACAGAGAAAGAGAAAAAGAGGGAAGGGAAGGAGGAAGAGAAGGAAACACAGGGGAAGAGAGGGATTGTTAAAAATGAGGGTACAGAGTTGTCTAATGCAAATATTAAGCGGAACAATCAAGACACAGGAAAAGAACCCTGTACCTGTTCTCCTTCCCATTAGGAATGACAGAAAGGCGGTCTGTGTTGTTTCTCTCAGTGCACACGTACGTGTTTCTCCTCGACATGCCCCCCGATCCAGAGTTATTCTGAGTGATGAGAAGAAAAAAAAAAGCTCAGTAAGATTGTTTTTATTGTTTTTCAACTAGTCTTTTATGCTCACTAAGGCTGCATTTAATTGATCAAACATACAGTAAAGAAGTAATATTGTGAAATATTATTAGAATTTATTACAACTCTTTGCATTTCATTATGTTGTCGGCGTCAGCTGTAGAACCTCCAGAGATGGTATGAGTTACTGTGAAGCTCACTGCCAGTCCAGTCTCAGACACAGAGACTGAGTACAAGCCCACAGCAAATCCAGTCAAGGTCATTGAGGTCACCTGTGAGAAGGGTCTATGAACTCACGGCCTGTTCAGTCACGGCTATGAAGGTCGTCTGTGACTCACTGTCCAGCTCTGCCACAGCTATGGAAGCCCATAACACATTCATATTCCAGCCTTGTCTGCTTTCTTATGTAAACTATGCTAAAACTCCCCCAAACAAAATATGAACCGTTTAATAGATGAAGTGACAAATGTAGCTCAAAAGTCATTCAGGACAGGATGGTAGACCATGGTGTTACAGCCAACATCACCTAAAGCTCAGTGATTGTAACTCCTCCCACTACAATTATATAAGAAATACATGTTCATTCTAACATTTGCCTGGGTCTGTCACACAGACATGAGTTTACCCTCCTCCATCATTTAGCGTCTTGTCCACAAAAATCATTGAAAAATTGCAAATCATGCAAATCATGAACCCTTGAGAGTAAAGCCTGTCGCTACAATAATGCTCAGGGCCCCTACAGTAATCTCAATCAAACTGAATGATCCTGACTGAAGCAGCCTATTAAATGATACAGTTGTGCTCAATGCCTCTTGCAGAATATGCAAAATCTTAATAATTTTAACCAAAAATGGATCAAGAAAATTGCATGTTATTATCTATTAGTTTTATATTATTATTATTATTATTATTATTATTATTAATACTGTCCCGAGTAAGCTATTTGACATAACAAATATGTACAATCTCCACAAGACCAAATAATAACTTAAAACTTAAGTTTTTATGACCCCATTCATAAGCAAATCTTAATACTGCATGTCTTTCCCCGGATGAGCCACAACTTTCTGTCTTTCTGTTATATGATAGTTGTTCATGAGTGCCTTGTTGGTCCTGAGCAGTTCAACTGCCTGCTGTTCTTCAGAAAAATCCTCCAGCTCCTGCACATTCTTTGGTTTTCCAGCATCTTCTGCAGATCTGAACCCTTTCCAACATTACCTGTATGATTTTGCGATCAATCTTTTCACACTGGGGACGACTGCGAGACTCATGCACAACTATTATATGACTGAAAAACATTTACTGATGCTCAAGAAAAAACACAAAGCATTAAGAGCTAGGGGGTGTAAACATTTGAACAGGGTGATGATGTGCAACTTTTCTTTTTTTCCCATTTGGTACAGCACTTAAGAAGCTACATAAATACTTAAATGTTTCCCAGAAGAAACGAGTACAATTTACCCTGATCCTCCAATTCAGAATCATATTAAAAGTAAAAATGTAAATGTAATTAATTTTTCGCCGGTGTTCCGATAGGAAAATGATTCCTATTGTCAAGTAACATCAAAAGGTAAAAGCAGTGGACTGATGAAAAGATTAATGTACCAGCATAAAGTTCAGAAATGAATCTCACGAAACGTCTTCAAACTGTCATGGTGTTTTTATATCAAAAAAACATAAAAGTCCTTTCAGAGGCTGACAGGTGGAGCGTCTAGGCTTTAGACCGAGTCCGAGTTCCCGGCTCATATCCAGCACTTCTCTCGTCTGTCGCTCTGATAACATCCCCTTCCAGCGCAGCAGACCGGACACATACTGATCACTGAAAAACAGAGAAGAAGACTTCACCGCACTGTCTGAAGAAAACCAAACTAATGCTAATACTGATTTAAGTACCTCTCCTGAGGGAAATCTCTGAACAAATCACAACAGGTAACCTGCAGTGCTTCTACATCACTGCAAACCAAAACTTCACCCAATCTCCGAAGGAGACGGTTCCTCTGGTCGCTTGAAAATGACTGTTACACTGTCTCACCTCCGATGTTTCAGCCCTCTGACTCAATCCTCCCTTCATTTTTTTGTTTTAAACCAGTCATGCTGCAAGAGCTGCTCCAAGGTCGGCCTTTCAGTAGGGTCACGGGCTAGGCACTGGACAATCACATCACGGCATTCTGTTTTTTAGGAGAGAGCTGGTTAGTCGTGACCATGTGACATTTGGGTTGGCATGTATGGAATCAGCTTCTGAAACGAGGTTTATTTAAGGTTAAAAGAATTTATACTTATTCTAAACTTATATCTCTGAACGCATATCCTAACCTCTAACATCAGTTGGTAAATACTAAAGTCTGTGCTTTACTAGACAAGACATCTCTACCATTGTCTGTGCAGAAGCTGTGTGTGTGTGTGTGTGTGTGTGTGGGTGTGTGATCAGTGCTGTTCTCTCACCTTTGGATAAATGTGGGTTTGCAAACCTAACCGGCTTCCATGATTTCCTTTATATCACGAAATGGAGGACACACGTTCATCATCTCATACAACAAGACTCCAAGAGCCCAGACGTTTGTAGAGACGGCATGGAATCTGCCACTGATGATGAGTTCAGGCGGCACGTAATCCATTATTCCTGTAAGCAAGACATTTTCAGCATGAAGCAATTCTTAAAGTATCACACGATCAATGATAAGTCACTAAATGTTGGTTTGCACACAAAATGCCAGCTCACCTCTATACTGCATGCTATCGTAGCCATCGCTACTAAACAGTTGACCGCAGCCAAAGTCTATTAGCTTGAGCTCCAAAGTGTGTTTTCTCAACAAGAAATTGTCTGGATGAATGTCATTGTGAAAAACACCGCGCTTGATGCAGTGCTGCACTGCTCGCACCGCCTGACACATGATGCGTCGTGCTGTGGTCTCATTCATGCTGGGATTGTCGTTGATGAAGTCCAACAAGCTCTCGTGAGGGATCTGGATACTCCATAATGAGCGTGAACTCTTTAGGGTCTTCAAACCACTCATACAGTTGTATGATGAGGGGACTTATTTTTCCTTGCCTCATCACTAGCATCAGTGCAACTTCATTAAATAGAGGTTCAGGATGCAGGTCCTACAGAAAACACGCAACTAACTGTTAGTTTGGTAACTCAACTTAAACCTTAAACAACTTAAAACCTATGTTTTGCCAGCTTACAGTTTGAAGATACTGATTCCGTGTAGACTTTTCAATATATTTGATGGCAACCTACAAAAAAAAACACACAGTTGAGCATATTTAACACCAAACCTTAACCTAACCATGAAGAATTGAGAACTATAGAATAAACTACAGGTCCTTTAACTTTTTAAGACACTTTCTTCAGGTTTGAATGTGAGAGCAAAATGTTTGTCTACCTTTTTGCCATCAGAAATACGGATTCCCTCATACACCTTGCCATAGCCTCCTTCTCCAATAATCCTTTTTACTTTATAGCGAGAGTGAAAGGATTCTAGAAAAAACAACAACAACAACAACAACACACATACACGTAAAAACACACAGAACATATTATATTTTGTGCTAAATAATATATTGTACAATGTGTTAAAAGTTGTAAAAGCTTGCTAGATAATTTAAAGTTGCATAAAATGCTTCAAGTAGTATAACACAATTTTTTTTATATATTTACTTACAAAGTTACATGCATACATCTTTTAGTTCAAATTGAAAAATGACCACAGATTTACCAGTAGATGGGACGCAGTCTGAGGACCCGACTTTGTTCTGGCAGCTGAAGAGCCGCTTCATAGTCTTCCACACTCCCTTGAAGAAAGAGCGGATTCTTCTCTTCTTCCCCCGTTCTTTTGTAACTAAGACCAACCAATTTGACAACAACAACAACTATTAAAGACACGGCTGAACTTTTTTTTTTTTTTTTTTTTTTTTTACTGTTATAGCTACATGAATGTCCCTGTTTGCAGTTTTATTCTCACCTGAAGATTCCACTTTCAGTCTCTCTATTCTGTCCTCAGAGACAGCGTTAGGTGTAGAGTCGTCTAATCTGGATGCTGACTTGGGTTTTGGGCAAGCTGAAGGCCCTGCTGGCTCAACAGGCACTTCACCTGGAAGTGTAAAGTGAAACTGTTCTTGGCAGCTATCCGAATTGGATGAAGCGGCATCGCTCCCCCCTTCCTGACGAGCCACAGTTCCTCTCTTAATGATGAACGTGCCAGCAGAGCTTGGCCAGGGTGTATCCTGCCTGCTGAGGCTCAGCAGCTCCAGTCTCTCCACATTGTCCTTAGAGATGGACAAATTGACGTCGGTGCAGAGCTGTCAAACTGTGGGTCCAGCTGCAGTAGATGGTCCACTGTCTTCTTGGAGCAGAAGGAAGCTTCACGGCCTCACGTACTTTCTTAAAGAAAGACGAAATTGGGTTTTTCTTCCTCTTGCTGTCACCTTTTTCTGACCCTAAGAGGAACAGATAGAAAACACTATTAGCCACACATATGACCCAAGGACATCATCATCAACTAAAAACACTTTTTCCACTGAATTTGAGGATGCGCCTTAAAACATAATTGTAACACTCACCTTTTGAGCTCTCCTCTACAGGAGGAGCCTCCATGACCCTCTCCTTAGAGATGGACGTGTTGTCAGGTGTAGACATTGTATGTCTGTATCTGCAGTTCTGAACTTTGTGTAGATTCGACGGTCTGTACACTTTAGTTCAGAAGTCTGCACACTGTAGCTCAGAATCGTTATCTGCACACTTTTCTTCAAGATGCGAGATACGAGCAAATGTCTCTGAAGCTAGACTAACTCACAGCAGTCTCTGTATTTGCGAGTTCACTCCACTCCAAAACTTTTCGCATAAGTCTGTCGCGCGCAATTTGCATAATGGATTCGAACGATTCGAATGATTCGAATGCCCCGACGCGCATTTTTTAAGCAATGTTTACCTTTAAAATACGAGTCTGGAGGGCCTAGAATATGAGCGAACGTACAAACTAATTTTTGAGACTATATTAAAAAAACGGATGGTAAACTGACTAAAACTGTCGAGTTTATTCAGTAGAAAAGATTAAATGACATAATCCCCTGTTAAGGCGAATATCACCTGTAACCATAGTCACGGTGACGTTCAAGTAAATGTAAAATGGCGGCCTTACCTTGATAGCAAAATACACTTGGATCAGTTCAGACGCGCGAATAAGTCGTAACGTTACGCGCTTTTATCTCCTAATGGAAGCGAAAACCTCAAGAAAAAAAAAACTTAATTGGGATAGTTTGGAATATGGGAATGGTTTTGCAGACCTGGTGCAGCAGGCGTGTGTTTAAAATTATTTTGCGATTCCACTCGCCATAACCATATTTGGGGTTTCCTGCCGCCACGCACGAGACGTTGATTCGTTGATTCAATTAAGGCCGCGTTTCATGGAACAGATACATTTACAAATACAGGACAATATTACATAATTAACTTGTGTTTTCTGTTGGCTAAATTTTATATTCATAAACAAAAGTTTACTTGCTCTAAACCTTTGTTTTCTTTGTTTAAAATTGATTTGGACAAATATATGGAAACTATAAATAACTCTATAAATGTGAAAGCTATGAAAACAATATCCCTGCATTCATCCTTTGTGTCTTAAGATTTTTTTTTTTTTTTTTGGGGGTGTTTTTGGGGTAAAATTGTATCTATGTTATAACTTTTTGTACTGTGTAAATCTATGTTTTGAAAACCATTCAGATGTGGTCGTGTAACAAGCATAAACCAGCATCTCAGCTTTAAAACACACCTAACCAGCATATGCTGCTTTTATCAGCAGAGAAAACAGCCACGACAATTAAATATCTTGGAAAACTAATAGGCTTTTTAATTCAGTACTATGATTTAACTTATAGTTATTATTAACACCATTCCAGTTGTCTGTATTGGGCAGAGTTTTATGTCATTAGTATACTAAGTCATTGGACTCTGTTTTAATCATTCTCGGGGGCCTTTAATAAAACCAATCTTTCACGTGAACTGCCAAAATTCAGACAGCATGTTACTTGTCCAACCAGAGACAGTAATATACTGGATCACTGTTACACAGTAATAAAGGATGCGACTTTCTGATCACTGCTTGGTTCATCTCGTACCGACCTACAGGCGGAAGCTGAAATCAGCTAAACCTCACTGGTTGGACTGTTTTTGAAGCCGCTGCCAAAGATCTCAACGAGCTTGCAGAGACTGGAACATCATATATCAGTTTCTGTGAGGACATGTGCCTTTCTGCCAGGACTTATTTCATTTCTAACAACGACAAACCATGGTTCGCTGCAAAAGTCTTGTATAAATGGGCCAAATACACGCTGGAAAAGGAGATCAGAGTGGCAAAGAGGAATTATTCGAACAGCTTCAGACTCAGTTCTCCTCAAGGGACACAGCTTCTGTGTGGAAAGGTCTGAAAGACATCACCAACTACAAGACACCATCCCCAGCACTGTGGCAAAGTTTTTGGAGTTTTACTGCAGGTCTGAAAAGACACCATTCTCACCTACTGCAGTCCCCGCTCCCCCACACCTGCCTGTCAACCGTGTGTATTCAGGTATTCAGAAAAACAAAAGAAGAAAGGCGCCGGGCCCAGGCGGCGTGACTGAAATCTGTGCTGACCAATTGGCCCCCATCTTCACACAGATCTTCAACAGATCACTGGAGCTGTGTGTAGTCCCTTCATGCCATAGGCGCGCCGCCATCCCATCATCCCCATCCCAAAGAAACCCCAAATTACTGGATTTAATTGGATTGCAGACCTGTGGCCCTAATGTCTGTGGTCAAGAAATCATTTGACAAACTGGTCTTGGGTTATCCAAAGGACTTTTACGGGACCCCCTGCAGTTTGCCTACAGAGCAAACAGGTCAGGGGATGATGCACTCAATATGGGTCTGCATTATGTTTTGCAACACCTAGGCAGATGGAGGGATTGTGGGATCTCTACAAAATAAATGTGTGCAGACTCGGGAAAACCACTGGATCACAGTAATTTTTTATTGGTGAAAATCATTATTTAAACGTTTAATTGAAACCACACTGCTTGAACGTTTCTATTTATTCTTTCTGTGTGTGTGTGTGTGTGTGTGTTTTATAAAAATGTTAAATTGTGTCAAAATCAAAATACAGTGTCAACGGTGAAATCCAAATGTATGCTGTATGAGTGAGTATGAGTATGCTGAGTATGCCTTTAAATTTGTAGTATTATGAGTGCTGAAAAAAAATGGGACACACTAAAAGTGCTAGGACGCTAGGATTTAGTTGTTTTGGGTGACTTCAAAACTCTCCAAAACTATAAAGTAAAATGACTTAGAATATAATAATTACAGTAATAGTCAGGGCCACTCTGAATATGGATCATTTAAAAGAACGAGTTAACCTATAAAGCAACATTTTTACAAGTGTTTGAATACGAAGAAATATTGCTAGGTGCTAAGTGAAAGAATGAGATAAGGGAAATCATTTTATGTGTGTTTTAATATAATAAAATGATCCAAGTGCAAGAATGTTTTTTTGCCTTTCATTTTCTCTATAACTGTACAGTAAAATGACTTGAATAAATAGTCATATTTCAAAATATGAGCTAATCTGCAAAGGAAAGCTTTTTCCTTTGTTTACATATATAATTACATACTTAAAAACGTAACATACTTAACCGCTTAACTACTGTAACAGTAAGTAAGCACGGACTCGTCAGGACTTGAACTCTGTGATTATTCTCCAGGATACATTCTTATTTCCATTTTCAAGTTGTCAAGAAGTTTAAAAATGGAATTGGAATAAGGATTATATTCCAGCTGAAACGGAGTATCTCGGGTTAATCGTCTTTCTGGTTTAAATGTAGTTTAAATGGATGTTCTCCTTTTTCCCAGCATTTTGATAAATATGAGTAAATAAGATCACGGATAGGTGCACAGGAATCCATCCAAAGCAGGTTGATGTTCTATGGAGTGAGGTTTAGTAAAACACTCATAGCTCAGTTATGTTCTTCACTGGGTAGCGAGCCCATGGCCAATGATAATGAGAGCTGGCTTGCCAAAGGTTGCTCCATATTATATGCATCAAACGTGTTTCATAACCAAGGTTCATTGTAAGGGGTGTTATGGTGGTGGATGCAGTCAAACTGCTGATAGAGATGAAGATGGAGAAACGGCTAGAGAAAAGCCAGGCCATCGAGGACCTCATGCCTGTGTGGCAGGAGGAGCCAAGTTTCTTTTTATAGTGCATTATTGTTGCGTCAGCGCCCACGTGCTATAAAAATGGGAACGTATGCGCTTTTTGAGAACTAAATTGGAGCACGCGAGCTGAGACGTGATTCAAGTACTGGTCTTGAACCAATGCTCCTTGCTGCCGGGCCACCTGAGGGGGTTCGTAGAAGTACTTAAACGCTGGAGAAGCTGTGGTAACCGGACACGCTTACCGAATAGTTTTGTTCCCTGCATTGACATAGACTACTCGTATCAGTGGTTGAATCCCAAATTCCTTCGGTCCGTTAAGTGAAGGTCCATAAACTGCACTGCAGTCGCCTTTTTGCTTTAACGGTTGCAGTGCTGTCCTGTTTCCAGACTGTTTTGGTTTAATATTCTTTTTTTGGTTTTCCATATGTCCTCATCTTTTGAAGTTGAATTGATTTCTTTTATTTGTTTTCAGTCTTGATCCGTTTATTCGAACTGACTTTCTTTAGTACTCAGTGGAGCTAATTGCGTGACTTATGTGGTCAAGTTGTGTTTTGTTTGTTTTTTGATCTTTCTTTTGTGCTTAGTTCTCCTGATTGGTTGTGTAGATAATTCTATTTCATTCTCAAGTGACAAGTTACTGACCTGCCTTCTTTGTGGTGACAGGGCCTGAGCACGGGGCAGAGAATCTCTTTTAGGTGGTGGTATCTTCCTCACAGCGTGCAGTGATCACCTCCCCATGTGTGAATGTGTGTGTGAGTGTGCCCGTGTGTCTACACAGTGAAATGCAGTGAGTCACCAGCGAGTGGTGTGGTCTGTCCTCCCTAGTTTTGGTAAGCTCCAGCCCGACTTTTAGAAGTGTCTTTTTTAGATCCAGCAACCTTCTAGACCATTTTAAATCCTATTTTATCCAAGATTTGTCAATAAAAAGTGTTTCATGACCCACTTCTCTGACTCTTAATTGGTGGTACGAATCTGTGTTAGCCTGTTTTAGGTGGTTTATTCAATTCTTTGGGTGAAATTCCCATAGTGGCGTAGTCGGAGTGCTAGTCCCCTTTCATACTGGGGAAGTTTGATCTTTCCTGCCACCTGATTCCATCACCCTACGCCACACCTGCGCAAAAGTAGAGTTCCCCAAAACCTCACTTCCCACATTCTTCTCTCGGCACCTCTAACCTTTCATTTGATTGATTTGAGAATGTTAGAAAATAAAATTTTGGTACAGCACTTAAGAAGCTACAGAAAGAAACAAGTACAATTTACCCTGATCCTCCAATTCAGAATCATATTAAAAGTAAAAATGTAAATGTATTGTAATTAATTTTTCGCCGGTGTTCCGATAGGAAAATGATTCCTATTGTCAAGTAACATCAAAAGGTAAAAGCAGTGGACTGATGAAAAGATTAATGTACCAGCATAAAGTTCAGAAATGAATCTCACGAAACGTCTTCAAACTGTCATGGTGTTTTTATATCAAAAAAACATAAAAGTCCTTTCAGAGGCTGACAGGTGGAGCGTCTAGGCTTTAGACCGAGTCCGAGTTCCCGGCTCATATCCAGCACTTCTCTCGTCTGTCGCTCTGATAACATCCCCTTCCAGCGCAGCAGACCGGACACATACTGATCACTGAAAAACAGAGAAGAAGACTTCACCGCACTGTCTGAAGAAAACCAAACTAATGCTAATACTGATTTAAGTACCTCTCCTGAGGGAAATCTCTGAACAAATCACAACAGGTAACCTGCAGTGCTTCTACATCACTGCAAACCAAAACTTCACCCAATCTCCGAAGGAGACGGTTCCTCTGGTCGCTTGAAAATGACTGTTACACTGTCTCACCTCCGATGTTTCAGCCCTCTGACTCAATCCTCCCTTCATTTTTTGTTTTAAACCAGTCATGCTGCAAGAGCTGCTCCAAGGTCGGCCTTTCAGTAGGGTCACGGGCTAGGCACTGGACAATCACATCACGGCATTCTGTTTTTTAGGAGAGAGCTGGTTAGTCGTGACCATGTGACATTTGGGTTGGCATGTATGGAATCAGCTTCTGAAACGAGGTTTATTTAAGGTTAAAAGAATTTATACTTATTCTAAACTTATATCTCTGAACGCATATCCTAACCTCTAACATCAGTTGGTAAATACTAAAGTCTGTGCTTTACTAGACAAGACATCTCTACCATTGTCTGTGCAGAAGCTGTGTGTGTGTGTGTGTGTGTGTGTGGGTGTGTGATCAGTGCTGTTCTCTCACCTTTGGATAAATGTGGGTTTGCAAACCTAACTTCGGCTTCCATGATTTCCTTTATATCACGAAATGGAGGACACACGTTCATCATCTCATACAACAAGACTCCAAGAGCCCAGACGTTTGTAGAGAGCGGCATGGAATCTGCCACTGATGATGAGTTCAGGCGGCACGTAATCCATTATTCCTGTAAGCAAGACATTTTCAGCATGAAGCAATTCTTAAAGTATCACACGATCAATGATAAGTCACTAAATGTTGGTTTGCACACAAAATGCCAGCTCACCTCTATACTGCATGCTATCGTAGCCATCGCTACTAAACAGTTGACCGCAGCCAAAGTCTATTAGCTTGAGCTCCAAAGTGTGTTTTCTCAACAAGAAATTGTCTGGATGAATGTCATTGTGAAAAACACGCGCTTGATGCAGTGCTGCACTGCTCGCACCGCCTGACACATGATGCGTCGTGCTGTGGTCTCATTCATGCTGGGATTGTCGTTGATGAAGTCCAACAAGCTCTCGCAGAGGATCTGGATACTCCATAATGAGCGTGAACTCTTTAGGGTCTTCAAACCACTCATACAGTTGTATGATGAGGGGACTTATTTTTCCTTGCCTCATCACTAGCATCAGTGCAACTTCATTAAATAGAGGTTCAGGATGCAGGTCCTACAGAAAACACGCAACTAACTGTTAGTTTGGTAACTCAACTTAAACCCTAAACAACTTAAAACCTATGTTTTGCCAGCTTACAGTTTGAAGATACTGATTCCGTGTAGACTTTTCAATATATTTGATGGCAACCTACAAAAAAAAAAAACACACAGTTGAGCATATTTAACACCAAACCTTAACCTAACCATGAAGAATTGAGAACTATAGAATAAACTACAGGTCCTTTAACTTTTTTAAGACACTTTCTTCAGGTTTGAATGTGAGAGCAAAATGTTTGTCTACCTTTTTGCCATCAGAAATACGGATTCCCTCATACACCTTGCCATAGCCTCCTTCTCCAATAATCCTTATTACTTTATAGCGAGAGTGAAAGGATTCTAGAAAAAACAACAACAACAACAACAACATACATACACGTAAAAACACACAGAACATATTATATTTTGTGCTAAATAATATATTGTACAATGTGTTAAAAGTTGTAAAAGCTTGCTAGATAATTTAAAGTTGCATAAAATGCTTCAAGTAGTATAACACAATTTTTTTTATATATTTACTTACAAAGTTACATGCATACATCTTTTAGTTCAAATTGAAAAATGACCACAGATTTACCAGTAGATGGGACGCAGTCTGAGGACCCGACTTTGTTCTGGCAGCTGAAGAGCCGCTTCATAGTCTTCCACACTCCCTTGAAGAAAGAGCGGATTCTTCTCTTCTTCCCCCGTTCTTTTGTAACTAAGACCAACCAATTTGACAACAACAACAACTATTAAAGACACGGCTGAACTTTTTTTTTTTTTTTTTACTGTTATAGCTACATGAATGTCCCTGTTTGCAGTTTTATTCTCACCTGAAGATTCCACTTTCAGTCTCTCTATTCTGTCCTCAGAGACGACGTTAGGTGTAGAGTCGTCTAATCTGGATGCTGACTTGGGTTTTGGGCAAGCTGAAGGCCCTGCTGGCTCAACAGGCACTTCACCTGGAAGTGTAAAGTGAAACTGTTCTTGGCAGCTATCCGAATTGGATGAAGCGGCATCGCTCCCCCCTTCCTGACGAGCCACAGTTCCTCTCTTAATGATGAACGTGCCAGCAGAGCTTGGCCAGGGTGTATCCTGCCTGCTGAGGCTCAGCAGCTCCAGTCTCTCCACATTGTCCTTAGAGATGGACAAATTGACGTCCGGTGCAGAGCTGTCAAACTGTGGGTCCAGCTGCAGTAGATGGTCCACTGTCTTCTTGGAGCAGAAGGGAAGCTTCACGGCCTCACGTACTTTCTTAAAGAAAGCCGAAATTGGGTTTTTCTTCCTCTTGCTGTCACCTTTTTCTGACCCTAAGAGGAACAGATAGAAAACACTATTAGCCACACATATGACCCAAGGACATCATCATCAACTAAAAACACTTTTTCCACTGAATTTGAGGGATGCGCCTTAAAACATAATTGTAACACTCACCTTTTGAGCTCTCCTCTACAGGAGGAGCCTCCATGACCCTCTCCTTAGAGATGGACGTGTTGTCAGGTGTAGACATTGTATGTCTGTATCTGCAGTTCTGAACTTTGTGTAGATTCGACGGTCTGTACACTTTAGTTCAGAAGTCTGCACACTGTAGCTCAGAATCGATATCTGCACACTTTTCTTCAAGATGCGAGATACGAGCAAATGTCTCTGAAGCTAGACTAACTCACAGCAGTCTCTGTATTTGCGAGTTCACTCCACTCCAAAAACTTTTCGCATAAGTCTGTCGTATCGCAATTTGCATAATGGATTCGAACGATTCGAATGATTCGAATGCCCCGACGCGCATTTTTTAAGCAATGTTTACCTTTAAAATACGAGTCTCGAGGGCCTAGAATATGAGCGAACGTACAAACTAATTTTTTTGAGACTATATTAAAAAAACGGATGGTAAACTGACTAAAACTGTCGAGTTTATTCAGTAGAAAAGATTAAATGACATAATCCCCTGTTAAGGCGAATATCACCTGTAACCATAGTCACGGTGACGTTCAAGTAAATGTAAAATGGCGGCCTTACCTTGATAGCAAAATACACTTGGATCAGTTCAGACGCGCGAATAAGTCGTAACGTTACGCGCTTTTATCTCCTAATGGAAGCGAAAACCTCAAGAAAAAAAAAACTTAATTGGGATAGTTTGGAATATGGGAATGGTTTTGCAGACCTGGTGCAGCAGGCGTGTGTTTAAAATTATTTTGCGATTCCACTCGCCATAACCATATTTGGGGTTTCCTGCCGCCACGCACGAGACGTTGATTCGTTGATTCAATTAAGGCGCGTTTCATGGAACAGATACATTTACAAATACAGGACAATATTACATAATTAACTTGTGTTTTCTGTTGGCTAAATTTTATATTCATAAACAAAAGTTTACTTGCTCTAAACCTTTGTTTTCTTTGTTTAAAATTGATTTGGACAAATATATGGAAACTATAAATAACTCTATAAATGTGAAAGCTATGAAAACAATATCCCTGCATTCATCCTTTGTGTCTTAAGATTTTTTTTTTTTTTTTTTTGGGGGTGTTTTGGGGTAAAATTGTATCTATGTTATAACTTTTGTACTGTGTAAATCTATGTTTTGAAAACCATTCAGATGTGGTCGTGTAACAAGCATAAACCAGCATCTCAGCTTTAAAACACACCTAACCAGCATATGCTGCTTTTATCAGCAGAGAAAACAGCCACGACAATTAAATATCTTGGAAAACTAATAGGCTTTTTAATTCAGTACTATGATTTAACTTATAGTTATTATTAACACCATTCCAGTTGTCTGTATTGGGCAGAGTTTTATGTCATTAGTATACTAAGTCATTGGACTCTGTTTTAATCATTCTCGGGGCCTTTAATAAAACCAATCTTTCACGTGAACTGCCAAAATTCAGACAGCATGTTACTTGTCCAACCAGAGACAGTAATATACTGGATCACTGTTACACAGTAATAAAGGATGCGACTTTCTGATCACTGCTTGGTTCATCTCGTACCGACCTACAGGCGGAAGCTGAAATCGCTAAACCTCACTGGTTGGACTGTTTTTGAAGCCGCTGCCAAAGATCTCAACGAGCTTGCAGAGACTGGAACATCATATATCAGTTTCTGTGAGGACATGTGCCTTTCTGCCAGGACTTATTTCATTTCTAACAACGACAAACCATGGTTCGCTGCAAAAGTCTTGTATAAATGGGCCAAATACACGCTGGAAAAGGAGATCAGAGTGGCAAAGAGGAATTATTCCGAACAGCTTCAGACTCAGTTCTCCTCAAGGGACACAGCTTCTGTGTGGAAAGGTCTGAAAGACATCACCAACTACAAGACACCATCCCCCAGCACTGTGGCAAAGTTTTTGGAGTTTTACTGCAGGTCTGAAAAGACACCATTCTCACCTACTGCAGTCCCCCGCTCCCCCACACCTGCCTGTCAACCGTGTGTATTCAGGTATTCAGAAAAAACAAAAGAAGAAAGGCGCCGGGCCCAGACGGCGTGACTGAAATCTGTGCTGACCAATTGGCCCCCATCTTCACACAGATCTTCAACAGATCACTGGAGCTGTGTGTAGTCCCTTCATGCCATAGACGCGCCGCCATCCCATCATCCCCATCCCAAAGAAACCCCAAATTACTGGATTTAATTGGATTGCAGACCTGTGGCCCTAATGTCTGTGGTCAAGAAATCATTTGACAAACTGGTCTTGGGTTATCCAAAGGACTTTTACGGGACCCCCTGCAGTTTGCCTACAGAGCAAACAGGTCAGGGGATGATGCACTCAATATGGGTCTGCATTATGTTTTGCAACACCTAGGCAGATGGAGGGATTGTGGGATCTCTACAAAATAAATGTGTGCAGACTCGGGAAAACCACTGGATCACAGTAATTTTTTATTGGTGAAAATCATTATTTAAACGTTTAATTGAAACCACACTGCTTGAACGTTTCTATTTATTCTTTCTGTGTGTGTGTGTGTGTGTGTGTGTGTGTGTGTGTGTGTTTTATAAAAATGTTAAATTGTGTCAAAATCAAAATACAGTGTCAACGGTGAAATCCAAATGTATGCTGTATGAGTGAGTATGAGTATGCTGAGTATGCCTTTAAATTTGTAGTATTATGAGTGCTGAAAAAAAATGGGACACACTAAAAGTGCTAGGACGCATTTAGTTGTTTTGGGTGACTTCAAAACTCTCCAAAACTATAAAGTAAAATGACTTAGAATATAATAATTACAGTAATAGTCAGGGCCACTCTGAATATGGATCATTTAAAAGAACGAGTTAACCTATAAAGCAACATTTTTACAAGTGTTTGAATACAAAGAAATATTGCTAGGTGCTAAGTGAAAGAATGAGATAAGGAAATCATTTTATGTGTGTTTTAATATAATAAAATGATCCAAGTGCAAGAATGTTTTTTTTTGCCTTTCATTTTCTCTATAACTGTACAGTAAAATGACTTGAATAAATAGTCATATTTCAAAATATGAGCTAATCTGCAAAGGAAAGCTTTTTCCTTTGTTTACATATATAATTACATACTTAAAAACGTAACATACTTAACCGCTTAACTACTGTAACAGTAAGTAAGCACGGACTAAATCAGGACTTGAACTCTGTGATTATTCTCCAGGATACATTCTTATTTCCATTTTCAAGTTGTCAAGAAGTTTAAAAAATGGAATTGGAATAAGGATTATATTCCAGCTGAAACGGAGTATCTCGGGTTAATCGTCTTTCTGGTTTAAATGTAGTTTAAATGGATGTTCTCCTTTTTCCCAGCATTTTGATAAATATGAGTAAATAAGATCACGGATAGGTGCACAGGAATCCATCCAAAGCAGGTTGATGTTCTATGGAGTGAGGTTTAGTAAAACACTCATAGCTCAGTTATGTTCTTCACTGGGTAGCGAGCCCATGGCCAATGATAATGAGAGCTGGCTTGCCAAAGGTTGCTCCATATTATATGCATCAAACGTGTTTCATAACCAAGGTTCATTGTAAGGGGTGTTATGGTGGTGGATGCAGTCAAACTGCTGATAGAGATGAAGATGGAGAAACGGCTAGAGAAAAGCCAGGCCATCGAGGACCTCATGCCTGTGTGGCAGGAGGAGCCAAGTTTCTTTTTATAGTGCATTATTGTTGCGTCAGCGCCACGTGCTATAAAAATGGGAACGTATGCGCTTTTTGAGAACTAAATTGGAGCACGCGAGCTGAGACGTGATTCAAGTACTGGTCTTGAACCAATGCTCCTTGCTGCCGGGCCACCTGGGGGTTCGTAGAGAAGTACTTAAACGCTGGAGAAGCTGTGGTAACCGGACACGCTTACCGAATAGTTTTGTTCCCTGCATTGACATAGACTACTCGTATCAGTGGTTGAATCCCAAATTCCTTCGGTCCGTTAAGTGAAGGTCCATAAACTGCACTGCAGTCGCCTTTTTGCTTTAACGGTTGCAGTGCTGTCCTGTTTCCAGACTGTTTTGGTTTAATATTCTTTTTTTGGTTTTCCATATGTCCTCATCTTTTGAAGTTGAATTGATTTCTTTTATTTGTTTTCAGTCTTGATCCGTTTATTCGAACTGACTTTCTTTAGTACTCAGTGGAGCTAATTGCGTGACTTATGGTCAAGTTGTGTTTTGTTTGTTTTTGATCTTTCTTTTGTGCTTAGTTCTCCTGATTGGTTGTGTAGATAATTCTATTTCATTCTCAAGTGACAAGTTACTGACCTGCCTTCTTTGTGGTGACAGGGCCTGAGCACCGGGGCAGAGAATCTCTTTTAGGTGGTGGTATCTTCCTCACAGCGTGCAGTGATCACCTCCCCATGTGTGAATGTGTGTGTGAGTGTGCCCGTGTGTCTACACAGTGAAATGCAGTGAGTCACCAGCGAGTGGTGTGGTCTGTCCTCCCTAGTTTTGGTAAGCTCCAGCCCGACTTTTAGAAGTGTCTTTTTTAGATCCAGCAACCTTCTAGACCATTTTAAATCCTATTTTATCCAAGATTTGTCAATAAAAAGTGTTTCATGACCCACTTCTCTGACTCTTAATTGGTGGTACGAATCTGTGTTAGCCTGTTTTAGGTGGTTTATTCAATTCTTTGGGTGAAATTCCCATAGTGGCGTAGTCGGAGTGCTAGTCCCCTTTCATACTGGGGAAGTTTGATCTTTCCTGCCACCTGATTCCATCACCCTACGCCACACCTGCGCAAAAGTAGAGTTCCCCAAAACCTCACTTCCCACATTCTTCTCTCGGCACCTCTAACCTTTCATTTGATTGATTTGAGAATGTTAGAAAATAAAATTTTGGTACAGCACTTAAGAAGCTACAGAAATACTTAAATGTTTCCCAGAAGAAACAAGTACAATTTACCCTGATCCTCCAATTCAGAATCATATTAAAAGTAAAAATGTAAATGTATTGTAATTAATTTTTCGCCGGTGTTCCGATAGGAAAATGATTCCTATTGTCAAGTAACATCAAAAGGTAAAAGCAGTGGACTGATGAAAAGATTAATGTACCAGCATAAAGTTCAGAAATGAATCTCACGAAACGTCTTCAAACTGTCATGGTGTTTTTATATCAAAAAAACATAAAAGTCCTTTCAGAGGCTGACAGGTGGAGCGTCTAGGCTTTAGACCGAGTCCGAGTTCCCGGCTCATATCCAGCACTTCTCTCTCGTCTGTCGCTCTGATAACATCCCCTTCCAGCGCAGCAGACCGGACACATACTGATCACTGAAAACAGAGAAGAAGACTTCACCGCACTGTCTGAAGAAAACCAAACTAATGCTAATACTGATTTAAGTACCTCTCCTGAGGGAAATCTCTGAACAAATCACAACAGGTAACCTGCAGTGCTTCTACATCACTGCAAACCAAAACTTCACCCAATCTCCGAAGGAGACGGTTCCTCTGGTCGCTTGAAAATGACTGTTACACTGTCTCACCTCCGATGTTTCAGCCCTCTGACTCAATCCTCCCTTCATTTTTTTGTTTTAAACCAGTCATGCTGCAAGAGCTGCTCCAAGGTCGGCCTTTCAGTAGGGTCACGGGCTAGGCACTGGACAATCACATCACGGCATTCTGTTTTTTAAGAGAGAGCTGGTTAGTCGTGACCATGTGACATTTGGGTTGGCATGTATGGAATCAGCTTCTGAAACGAGGTTTATTTAAGGTTAAAAGAATTTATACTTATTCTAAACTTATATCTCTGAACGCATATCCTAACCTCTAACATCAGTTGGTAAATACTAAAGTCTGTGCTTTACTAGACAAGACATCTCTACCATTGTCTGTGCAGAAGCTGTGTGTGTGTGTGTGTGTGTGTGTGTGGGTGTGTGATCAGTGCTGTTCTCTCACCTTTGGATAAATGTGGGTTTGCAAACCTAACTTCGCTTCCATGATTTCCTTTATATCACGAAATGGAGGACACACGTTCATCATCTCATACAACAAGACTCCAAGAGCCCAGACGTTTGTAGAGACGGCATGGAATCTGCCACTGATGATGAGTTCAGGCGGCACGTAATCCATTATTCCTGTAAGCAAGACATTTTCAGCATGAAGCAATTCTTAAAGTATCACCACGATCAATGATAAGTCACTAAATGTTGGTTTGCACACAAAATGCCAGCTCACCTCTATACTGCATGCTATCGTAGCCATCGCTACTAAACAGTTGACCGCAGCCAAAGTCTATTAGCTTGAGCTCCAAAGTGTGTTTTCTCAACAAGAAATTGTCTGGATGAATGTCATTGTGAAAAACACCGCGCTTGATGCAGTGCTGCACTGCTCGCACCGCCTGACACATGATGCGTCGTGCTGTGGTCTCATTCATGCTGGGATTGTCGTTGATGAAGTCCAACAAGCTCTCGCAGGATCTGGATACTCCATAATGAGCGTGAACTCTTTAGGGTCTTCAAACCACTCATACAGTTGTATGATGGGGACTTATTTTTCCTTGCCTCATCACTAGCATCAGTGCAACTTCATTAAATAGAGGTTCAGGATGCAGGTCCTACAGAAAACACGCAACTAACTGTTAGTTTGGTAACTCAACTTAAACCTTAAACAACTTAAAACCTATGTTTTGCCAGCTTACAGTTTGAAGATACTGATTCCGTGTAGACTTTTCAATATATTTGATGGCAACCTACAAAAAAACACACAGTTGAGCATATTTAACACCAAACCTTAACCTAACCATGAAGAATTGAGAACTATAGAATAAACTACAGGTCCTTTAACTTTTTTAAGACACTTTCTTCAGGTTTGAATGTGAGAGCAAAATGTTTGTCTACCTTTTGCCATCAGAAATACGGATTCCCTCATACACCTTGCCATAGCCTCCTTCTCCAATAATCCTTTTTACCATATAGCGAGAGTGAAAGGATTCTAGAAAAAAACAACAACAACAACAACACACATACACGTAAAAACACACAGAACATATTATATTTTGTGCTAAATAATATATTGTACAATGTGTTAAAAGTTGTAAAAGCTTGCTAGATAATTTAAAGTTGCATAAAATGCTTCAAGTAGTATAACACAATTTTTTTTATACATTTACTTACAAAGTTACATGCATACATCTTTTAGTTCAAATTGAAAAATGACCACAGATTTACCAGTAGATGGGACGCAGTCTGAGGACCCGACTTTGTTCTGGCAGCTGAAGAGCCGCTTCATAGTCTTCCACACTCCCTTGAAGAAAGAGCGGATTCTTCTCTTCTTCCCCCGTTCTTTGTAACTAAGACCAACCAATTTGACAACAACAACAACTATTAAAGACACGGCTGAACTTTTTTTTTTTTTTTTTTTTTTTTTTTTTACTGTTATAGCTACATGAATGTCCCTGTTTGCAGTTTTATTCTCACCTGAAGATTCCACTTTCAGTCTCTCTATTCTGTCCTCAGAGACAACGTTAGGTGTAGAGTCGTCTAATCTGGATGCTGACTTGGGTTTTGGGCAAGCTGAAGGCCCTGCTGGCTCAACAGGCACTTCACCTGGAAGTGTAAAGTGAAACTGTTCTTGGCAGCTATCCGAATTGGATGAAGCGGCATCGCTCCCCCCTTCCTGACGAGCCACAGTTCCTCTCTTAATGATGAACGTGCCAGCAGAGCTTGGCCAGGGTGTATCCTGCCTGCTGAGGCTCAGCAGCTCCAGTCTCTCCACATTGTCCTTAGAGATGGACAAATTGACGTCCGGTGCAGAGCTGTCAAACTGTGGGTCCAGCTGCAGTAGATGGTCCACTGTCTTCTTGGAGCAGAAGGGAAGCTTCACGGCCTCACGTACTTTCTTAAAGAAAGACGAAATTGGGTTTTTCTTCCTCTTGCTGTCACCTTTTTCTGACCCTAAGAGGAACAGATAGAAAACACTATTAGCCACACATATGACCCAAGGACATCATCATCAACTAAAAACACTTTTTCCACTGAATTTGAGGGATGCGCCTTAAAACATAATTGTAACACTCACCTTTTGAGCTCTCCTCTACAGGAGGAGCCTCCATGACCCTCTCCTTAGAGATGGACGTGTTGTCCGGTGTAGACATTGTATGTCTGTATCTGCAGTTCTGAACTTTGTGTAGATTCGACGGTCTGTACACTTTAGTTCAGAAGTCTGCACACTGTAGCTCAGAATCGATATCTGCACACTTTTCTTCAAGATGCGAGATACGAGCAAATGTCTCTGAAGCTAGACTAACTCACAGCAGTCTCTGTATTTGCGAGTTCACTCCACTCCAAAAACTTTTCGCATAAGTCTGTCGTATACGCAATTTGCATAATGGATTCGAACGATTCGAATGATTCGAATGCCCGACGCGCATTTTTAAGCAATGTTTACCTTTAAAATACGAGTCTCGAGGGCCTAGAATATGAGCGAACGTACAAACTAATTTTTGAGACTATATTAAAAAAACGGATGGTAAACTGACTAAAACTGTCGAGTTTATTCAGTAGAAAAGATTAAATGACATAATCCTGTTAAGGCGAATATCACCTGTAACCATAGTCACGGTGACGTTCAAGTAAATGTAAAATGGCGGCCTTACCTTGATAGCAAAATACACTTGGATCAGTTCAGACGCGCGAATAAGTCGTAACGTTACGCGCTTTTATCTCCTAATGGAAGGAAAACCTCAAGAAAAAAAAAACTTAATTGGGATAGTTTGGAATATGGGAATGGTTTTGCAGACCTGGTGCAGCAGGCGTGTGTTTAAAATTATTTTGCGATTCCACTCGCCATAACCATATTTGGGGTTTCCTGCCGCCACGCACGAGACGTTGATTCGTTGATTCAATTAAGGCCGCGTTTCATGGAACAGATACATTTACAAATACAGGACAATATTAAATAATTAACTTGTGTTTTCTGTTGGCTAAATTTTATATTCATAAACAAAAGTTTACTTGCTCTAAACCTTTGTTTTCTTTGTTTAAAATTGATTTGGACAAATATATGGAAACTATAAATAACTCTATAAATGTGAAAGCTATGAAAACAATATCCCTGCATTCATCCTTTGTGTCTTAAGATTTTTTTTTTTTTTGGGGGTGTTTTTGGGGTAAAATTGTATCTATGTTATAACTTTTTGTACTGTGTAAATCTATGTTTTGAAAACCATTCAGATGTGGTCGTGTAACAAGCATAAACCAGCATCTCAGCTTTAAAACACACCTAACCAGCATATGCTGCTTTTATCAGCAGAGAAAACAGCCACGACAATTAAATATCTTGGAAAACTAATAGGCTTTTTAATTCAGTACTATGATTTAACTTATAGTTATTATTAACACCATTCCAGTTGTCTGTATTGGGCAGAGTTTTATGTCATTAGTATACTAAGTCATTGGACTCTGTTTTAATCATTCTCGGGGGCCTTTAATAAAACCAATCTTTCACGTGAACTGCCAAAATTCAGACAGCATGTTACTTGTCCAACCAGAGACAGTAATATACTGGATCACTGTTACACAGTAATAAAGGATGCGACTTTCTGATCACTGCTTGGTTCATCTCGTACCGACCTACAGGCGGAAGCTGAAATCGGCTAAACCTCACTGGTTGGACTGTTTTTGAAGCCGCTGCCAAAGATCTCAACGAGCTTGCAGAGACTGGAACATCATATATCAGTTTCTGTGAGGACATGTGCCTTTCTGCCAGGACTTATTTCATTTCTAACAACGACAAACCATGGTTCGCTGCAAAAGTCTTGTATAAATGGGCCAAATACACGCTGGAAAAGGAGATCAGAGTGGCAAAGAGGAATTATTCCGAACAGCTTCAGACTCAGTTCTCCTCAAGGGACACAGCTTCTGTGTGGAAAGGTCTGAAAGACATCACCAACTACAAGACACCATCCCCCAGCACTGTGGCAAAGTTTTTGGAGTTTTACTGCAGGTCTGAAAAGACACCATTCTCACCTACTGCAGTCCCCCGCTCCCCCACACCTGCCTGTCAACCGTGTGTATTCAGGTATTCAGAAAAAACAAAAGAAGAAAGGCGCCGGGCCCAGACGGCGTGACTGAAATCTGTGCTGACCAATTGGCCCCCATCTTCACACAGATCTTCAACAGATCACTGGAGCTGTGTGTAGTCCCTTCATGCCATAGACGCGCCGCCATCCCATCATCCCCATCCCAAAGAAACCCCAAATTACTGGATTTAATTGGATTGCAGACCTGTGGCCCTAATGTCTGTGGTCAAGAAATCATTTGACAAACTGGTCTTGGGTTATCCAAAGGACTTTTGGACCCCCTGCAGTTATGCCTACAAGAGCAAACTCAGGTCAGGGGATGATGCACTCAATATGGGTCTGCATTATGTTTTGCAACACCTAGGCAGATGGAGGGGATTGTGGGATCTCTACAAAATAAATGTGTGCAGACTCAGGAAAACCACTGGATCACAGTAATTTTTATTGGTGAAAATCAACTTGCACTGTGTATGACAGTAAAAAGAACATTTTATGTTCTTTGTGCAGCAGCAATCCACCTAGAGCATTGTGTTGTGTTTTCTGTAGCCTTTGTGCGTATGCTCTATGCAAGGGTCATCCATTAGGGAAGCATGTTTAATGAAGGCAGGCTGAGGTGTGTGCTGTATGCTTCATCAACAAAAACACCATCACAATCAGCACATTACAAACAGTGGTATCATCCTACATGTGTAGATATACCCAAAACTGTAATTGGGACTGATCAGGTCTGCAATGTGTCACATGCCACTGATGGACATTTACATGAGCTAGCATTTCTTAAAACAAACTGAAAAAACGGCAAGAGAGCGCAATAAGAAGAAAGCTTTATTATTTTTATTTTACGTTCGTTATTTAAACGTTTAATTGAAACCACACTGCTTGAACGTTTCTATTTATTCTTTCTGTGTGTGTGTGTGTGTGTGTGTGTGTGTGTGTGTGTTTATAAAATGTTAAATTGTGTCAAAATCAAAATACAGTGTCAACGGTGAAATCCAAATGTATGCTGTATGAGTGAGTATGAGTATGCTGAGTATGCCTTTAAATTTGTAGTATTATGAGTGCTGAAAAAAATGGGACACACTAAAAGTGCTAGGACGCTAGGATTTAGTTGTTTTGGGTGACTTCAAAACTCTCCAAAACTATAAAGTAAAATGACTTAGAATATAATAATTACAGTAATAGTCAGGGCCACTCTGAATATGGATCATTTAAAAGAACAGAGTTAACCTATAAAGCAACATTTTTACAAGTGTTTGAATACGAAGAAATATTGCTAGGTGCTAAGTGAAAGAATGAGATAAGGGAAATCATTTTATGTGTGTTTTAATATAATAAAATGATCCAAGTGCAAGAAATTTTTTTGCCTTTCATTTTCTCTGTAACTGTACAGTAAAATGACTTGAATAAATAGTCATATTTCAAAATATGAGCTAATCTGCAAAGAAAGCTTTTTCCTTTGTTTACATATATAATTACATACTTAAAAACGTAACATACTTAACCGCTTAACTACTGTAACAGTAAGTAAGCACGGACTAAATCAGGACTTGAACTCTGTGATTATTCTCCAGGATACATTCTTATTTCCATTTTCAAGTTGTCAAGAAGTTTAAAAATGGAATTGGAATAAGGATTATATTCCAGCTGAAACGGAGTATCTCGGGTTAATCGTCTTTCTGGTTTAAATGTAGTTTAAATGGATGTCTCTCCTTTTCCCAGCATTTTGATAAATATGAGTAAATAAGATCACGGATAGGTGCACAGGAATCCATCCAAAGCAGGTTGATGTTCTATGGAGTGAGGTTTAGTAAAACACTCATAGCTCAGTTATGTTCTTCACTGGGTAGCGAGCCCATGGCCAATGATAATGAGAGCTGGCTTGCCAAAGGTTGCTCCATATTATATGCATCAAACGTGTTTCATAACCAAGGTTCATTGTAAGGGGTGTTATGGTGGTGGATGCAGTCAAACTGCTGATAGAGATGAAGATGGAGAAACGGCTAGAGAAAAGCCAGGCCATCGAGGACCTCATGCCTGTGTGGCAGGAGGAGCCAAGTTTCTTTTTATAGTGCATTATTGTTGCGTCAGCGCCCACGTGCTATAAAAACGGGAACGTATGCGCTTTTTGAGAACTAAATTGGAGCACGCGAGCTGAGACGTGATTCAAGTACTGGTCTTGAACCAATGCTCCTTGCTGCCGGGCCACCTGAGGGGGTTCGTAGAAGTACTTAAACGCTGGAGAAGCTGTGGTAACCGGACACGCTTACCGAATAGTTTTGTTCCCTGCATTGACATAGACTACTCGTATCAGTGGTTGAATCCCAAATTCCTTCGGTCCGTTAAGTGAAGGTCCATAAACTGCACTGCAGTCGCCTTTTTGCTTTAACGGTTGCAGTGCTGTCCTGTTTCCAGACTGTTTTGGTTTAATATTCTTTTTTTGGTTTTCCATATGTCCTCATCTTTTGAAGTTGAATTGATTTCTTTTATTTGTTTTCAGTCTTGATCCGTTTATTCGAACTGACTTTCTTTAGTACTCAGTGGAGCTAATTGCGTGACTTATGTGGTCAAGTTGTGTTTTGTTTGTTTTTTGATCTTTCTTTTGTGCTTAGTTCTCCTGATTGGTTGTGTAGATAATTCTATTTCATTCTCAAGTGACAAGTTACTGACCTGCCTTCTTTGTGGTGACAGGGCCTGAGCACCGGGCAGAGAATCTCTTTTAGGTGGTGGTATCTTCCTCACAGCGTGCAGTGATCACCTCCCCATGTGTGAATGTGTGTGTGAGTGTGCCAGTGTGTCTACACAGTGAAATGCAGTGAGTCACCAGCGAGTGGTGTGGTCTGTCCTCCCTAGTTTTGGTAAGCTCCAGCCCGACTTTTAGAAGTGTCTTTTTTAGATCCAGCAACCTTCTAGACCATTTTAAATCCTATTTTATCCAAGATTTGTCAATAAAAAGTGTTTCATGACCCACTTCTCTGACTCTTAATTGGTGGTACGAATCTGTGTTAGCCTGTTTTAGGTGGTTTATTCAATTCTTTGGGTGAAATTTATAGTGGCGTAGTCGGAGTGCTAGTCCCCTTTCATACTGGGGAAGTTTGATCTTTCCTGCCACCTGATTCCATCACCCTACGCCACACCTGCGCAAAAGTAGAGTTCCCAAAACCTCACTTCCACATTCTTCTCTCGGCACCTCTAACCTTTCATTTGATTGATTTGAGAATGTTAGAAAATAAAATTTTGGTACAGCACTTAAGAAGCTACAGAAATACTTAAATGTTTCCCAGAAGAAACAAGTACAATTTACTCCTGATCCTCCAATTCAGAATCATATTAAAAGTAAAAATGTAAATGTATTGTAATTAATTTTTCGCGGTGTTCCGATAGGAAAATGATTCCTATTGTCAAGTAACATCAAAAGGTAAAAGCAGTGGACTGATGAAAAGATTAATGTACCAGCATAAAGTTCAGAAATGAATCTCACTAAACGTCTTCAAACTGTCATGGTGTTTTTATATCAAAAAACATAAAAGTCCTTTCAGAGGCTGACAGGTGGAGCGTCTAGGCTTTAGACCGAGTCCGAGTTCCCTGCTCATATCCAGCACTTCTCTCGCCTGTCGCTCTGATAACATCCCCTTCCAGCGCAGCAGACCGGACACATACTGATCACTGAAAAACAGAGAAGAAGACTTCACCGCACTGTCTGAAGAAAACCAAACTAATGCTAATACTGATTTAAGTACCTCTCCTGAGGGAAATCTCTGAACAAATCACAACAGGTAACCTGCAGTGCTTCTACATCACTGCAAACCAAAACTTCACCCAATCTCGAAGGAGACGGTTCCTCTAATTCGCTTGAAAATGACTGTTACACTGTCTCACCTCCGATGTTTCCAGCCCTCTGACTCAATCCTCCTTCATTTTTTTGTTTTAAACCAGTCATGCTGCAAGAGCTGCTCCAAGGTCGGCCTTTCAGTAGGGTCACGGGCTAGGCACTGGACAATCACATCACGGCATTCTGTTTTTTAGGAGAGAGCTGGTTAGTCGTGACCATGTGACATTTGGGTTGGTAATGTATGGAATCAGCTTCTGAAACGAGGTTTATTTAAGGTTAAAAGAATTTATACTTATTCTAAACTTATATCTCTGAACGCATATCCTAACCTCTAACATCAGTTGGTAAATACTAAAGTCTGTGCTTTACTAGACAAGACATCTCTACCATTGTCTGTGCAGAAGCTGTGTGTGTGTGTGTGTGTGTGTGTGGGTGTGTGATCAGTGCTGTTCTCTCACCTTTGGATAAATGTGGGTTTGCAAACCTAACTTCGGCTTCCATGATTTCCTTTATATCACTTAAATGGAGGACACACGTTCATCATCTCATACAACAAGACTCCAAGAGCCCAGAGCGTTTTGTAGAGAGCGGCATGGAATCTGCCACTGATGATGAGTTCAGGCGGCACGTAATCCATTATTCCTGTAAGCAAGACATTTTCAGCATGAAGCAATTCTTAAAGTATCACACGATCAATGATAAGTCACTAAATGTTGGTTTGCACACAAAATGCCAGCTCACCTCTATACTGCATGCTATCGTAGCCATCGCTACTAAACAGTTGACCGCAGCCAAAGTCTATTAGCTTGAGCTCCAAAGTGTGTTTTCTCAACAAGAAATTGTCTGGATGAATGTCATTGTGAAAAACACCGCGCTTGATGCAGTGCTGCACTGCTCGCACCGCCTGACACATGATGCGTCGTGCTGTGGTCTCATTCATGCTGGGATTGTCGTTGATGAAGTCCCAACAAGCTCTCGCAGGATCTGGATACTCCATAATGAGCGTGAACTCTTTAGGGGTCTTCAAACCACTCATACAGTTGTATGATGGGGACTTATTTTCCTTGCCTCATCACTAGCATCAGTGCAACTTCATTAAATAGAGGTTCAGGATGCAGGTCCTACAGAAAACACGCAACTAACTGTTAGTTTGGTAACTCAACTTTAAACCTTAAACAACTTAAAACCTATGTTTTGCCAGCTTACAGTTTGAAGATACTGATTCCGTGTAGACTTTTTCAATATATTTGATGGCAACCTACAAAAAAACACACAGTTGAGCATATTTAACACCAAACCTTAACCTAACCATGAAGAATTGAGAACTATAGAATAAACTACAGGTCCTTAACTTTTTAAGACACTTTCTTCAGGTTTGAATGTGAGAGCAAAATGTTTGTCTACCTTTTGCCATCAGAAATAATGGATTCCCTCATACACCTTGCCATAGCCTCCTTCTCCAATAACTTTTTACCATATAGCGAGAGTGAAAGGATTCTAGAAAAAACAACAACAACAACAACACACATACACGTAAAAACACACAGAACATATTATATTTTGTGCTAAATAATATATTGTATACAATGTGTTAAAAGTTGTAAAAGCTTGCTAGATAATTTAAAGTTGCATAAAATGCTTCAAGTAGTATAACACAATTTTTTTATATATTTACTTACAAAGTTACATGCATACATCTTTTAGTTCAAATTGAAAATGACCACAGATTTACCAGTAGATGGGACGCAGTCTGGAGGACCCGACTTTGTTCTGGCAGCTGAAGAGCCGCCTTCATAGTCTTCCACACTCCCTTGAAGAAAGAGCGGATTCTTCTTCTCTTCTTCCCGTTCTTTTGTAACTAAGACCAACCAATTTGACAACAAACAACAACTATTAAAGACACGGCTTTTTTTTTTTTTTTACTGTTATAGCTACATGAATGTCCCTGTTTGCAGTTTTATTCTCACCTGAAGATTCCACTTTCAGTCTCTCTATTCTGTCCTCAGAGACAACGTTAGGGTGTAGAGTCGTCTAATCTGGATGCTGACTTGGTTTTGGGCAAGCTGAAGGCCCTGCTGGCTCAACAGGCACTTCACCTGGAAGTGTAAAGTGAAACTGTTCTTGGCAGCTATCCGAATTGGATGAAGCGGCATCGCCCCCTTCCTGACGAGCCACAGTTTCTCTCTTAATGATGAACGTGGCAGCAGAGCTTGGCCAGGTGTATCCTGCCTGCTGAGGCTCAGCAGCTCCAGTCTCTCCACATTGTCCTTAGAGACGGACAAATTGACGCCCGTGCAGAGCTGTCAAACTGTGGGTCCAGCTGCAGTAGATGGTCCACTGTCTTCTTGGAGCAGAAGGGAAGCTTCACGGCCTCACGCACTTTCTTAAAGAAAGACGAAATTGGGTTTTTTCTTCCTCTTGCTGGGTCACCTTTTCTGACCCTAAGAGGAACAGATAGAAAAACACTATTAGCCACACATATGACCCCAAGGACATCATCATCAACTAAAAAACTTTTTCCACTGAATTTGAGGGATGCGCCTTAAAACATAATTGTAACACTCACCTTTGAGCTCTCCTCTACAGGAGGAGCCTCCATGACTCCTCTCCCTTAGAGATGGACGTGTTGTCCGTGTAGACATTGTATGTCTGTATCTGCAGTTCTGAACTTTGTGTAGAGATTCGACGGTCTGTACACTTTAGTTCAGAAGTCTGCACACTGTAGCTCAGAATCGATATCTGCACACTTTTCTTCAAGATGCGTAGATACAAAGCAAATGTCTCTGAAGCTAGACTAACTCACAGCAGTCTCTGTATTTGCGAGTCTACTCCACTCCAAAAACTTTTCGCATAAGTCTGTCGGGACGCACTCTTGTGATAATGGATTCGAACGAATCGAATGATTCAATGCCCCGGCACGCGCATTTTTTAAGCAATGTTTACCTTTAAAATACGAGTCTCGGGAGGGCCTAGAATATGAGCTAACGACAAACTAATTTTTGAGACTATATTAAAAAAACGGATGGTAAACTGACTAAAACTGTCGAGTTTATTCAGTAGAAAAGATTAAACGACATAATCCCTGTTAATACATAATATCACCTGTAATTCATAGTCACGTGTGACGTTCAAGTAAATGTAAAATGGCGGCCTTACCTTGATAGCAAAATACACTTGGATCAGTTCAGACGCGAATAAGTCGTAGAATTCACGGCGCTTTATCTCCTAATGGAAGGAAAACCTCAAGAAAAAAAACTTAATGGGATAGTTTGGAATATGGGAATGGTTTGCAGACCTGGTGCAGCAGGCGTGTGTTTAAAAATTATTTTGCGCATTCCACTCGCCATAACCATATTTGGGGTTTCTGCCGCCACGCACGCAGACGCTGATTCTGCTGATTCAATTAAGGCCGCAGTTTCATGGAACAGATACATTTACAAATACAGGACAATATTACACCAATTAACTTGTGTTTTCTGTTGGCTAAATTTTATATTCTCAAACAAAAGTTTACTTGCTCCTAAAACCTTTGTTTTCTTTGTTTAAAATTGATTTGGACAAATATATGGAAACTATAAATAACTCTATAAATGTGAAAGCTATGAAAACAATATCCTGCATTCATCCTTTGTGTCTTAAGATTTTTTTTTTTTTTGGTGTGTTTTGTGGGTAAAATTGTATCTATGTTATAACTTTTTGTACTGTGTAACCTAATGTTTTGAAAACCATTCAGATGTGGTCAGGTAACAGGCATAAACCAGCATCTCAGCTCTAAAACACACCTAACCAGCATATGCTGCTTTTTATCAGCAGAGAAGAAAACAGCTGTACGACAATTCTAAATATCTTGGAAAACTAATAGGCTTTTAATTCAGTACTATGATTTAACTTATAGTTATTTATTAACACCATTCCAGTTGTCTGTATTGGGCAGAGTTTTATGTCATTAGTATACTAAGTCATTGGACTCCTGTTTTAATCATTCTCGGAGCCTTTAATAAAACCAATCTTTCCACGTGAACTGCCAAAATTCAGACAGCATGTTGCTTGTCCAACCAGAGACAGTAATATACTCAATCACTGTTACACAGCAATAAAGGATCGACTCTTTCTGATCACTGCTTGGTTCATCTCGTGCTTCGTACCCACAGGCTGAAGCTGGAAATCGACTAAACCTCACATGTTGGACTGTTTTTGGAAACTGTCTGCAAAGATCTCAACGAAATGCAGCAGGAGACTCTAACATCATATATCAGTTTCTGTGAGGACTGTATGCCCTTTCTGCACAGGACTTATTTGCTTTCACAAATTCCATAAACCATGGATTTCTGCTGCAAAGTCTTGTATAAATACAGGGCTAAATACACGCTGGAAAAGGAGATCAAATTGGCAAAAGAGGAATTATTCGAACAGCTTCAGACTAGTTCTTCTCAAGGGACACAGCTTCTGTGTGGAAAGGTCTGGAAAGACATCACTCAACTACAAGACACCATCCCCCAGCACTGTGGCAAAAGTTTTGAGAGTTTTACTGCAGGTCTGAAAAGACACCATTCTTACCCTACTGCAGCTTGCCGCCTCCCAGTACACCTGCCTGTCAACACACAGGTGCTATCTGTAGGCATTCAGAAAAACAAAAGAAAGAAAGGCGCCCGGCCCAGACAGGTGTAGAGCTGAAAATCTGTGCTGACCAATTCATTCCCATCTTCTTACACAGATCTTCAACAGATCACTGGAGCTGTGTGTAGTCCCTTCATACCATAAAGGCCGCGCCTGGGCCATCCCACATCATCCCCATCCCAAAGAAACCCCAAAATTAATGGATTTAATTGGATTGCAGACCTGTGGCCCTAATGTCTGGTGGTCAAGAAATCTCATTTAACAAACTGGTCTTAAGTTATCTCAGTGACTTTCATGGATATTTACTGCAGTTTGCCTACAGAGCAAGCCAGGCTTGTGGATGATGCACTCAACATGGGTCTGCATTATGTTTTTGCAACACCTAGGCAGATGGAGAGGATTGTGGGATTATACAAAACAAATGTGTGCAGACTTCCGGGAAAACCACTGGATCACATTAATTTTAATAGTGAAAATCATTATTTAAACATTTAACTGGAAACACACTGCTTAGGCATTTCTGTTTATTCTTTCTGTGTGTGTGTGTGTGTGTGTGTGTGTGTGTGTGTGTTTTATAAAAATGTTAAATTGTGCCAAAATCAAAATACAGTGTCAACGGTGAAATCCATCATATGCACTGTATGAGTGAGTAATAAGGGAGTATGCTTTCTGGAGTATGCCTTTAAATTTGTAGTAATAAGGAGTGCTGAAAAAGAAATGGGACACACTCTAAAGTGCTAGAGGCCTTCAGGATTTGGCGTTTTTGGGTGACTTCAAAACTCTCCAAAACTATGCAAAGCAAAACAGACTTAGAATATAATAATTACAGTAATAGTCAGAGACCACTCTGGAATATGGATCATTTAAAAGAACGAGTTAAACCTAGCAGCAACATTTTGTGCAAGTGCTTGAATCTGAAGAAACATTACTAGGTGCTAAGTGCTTAGAATAGAGATATGGGAAATCATTTCATGTGTGGTTTTAATATAATAAAATGATCCA